>NC_045564.1:20627705-20927705 GCF_009819795.1 Aythya fuligula | reverse complement strand
AAAGGCCAGCAACACAAAAGACCACAGATCTTGGCATTGCATACTGACAACTTATTAAATAAAACAGGGTAAAAATAAAGGATTGGGCTAGTGGTGCCAGCATTTTATTTTTTGAACAATTCCCTCAGAGACCCTAAGAAATGGAGAGTACGGTGAGAGGTAAATGAGAAGCAGGCACCTGACAACCCTCTTTCACAATTCCAATGGTTTGCATTATTACCCCTTTTATTGAGAGCAGCACAATAGTGGAAGCTGGAAGCTGAGGTGAATGCAAGCAAAAAGTCCTTTCAATACTGGAAATCACTTTTGGGTGCAAACTTACTGATGCAAAATGTTTCACATCTCTATTTGTCCTAGTACAGCCAAGTTCTCCATGTTAAAACGGGAATGTTATTAAATTTGCCATAGGCCAAAAAAAATCCTCTTTCTGCAGTCAGACACACCTGTACTACAGTACATGCACTCTGGTTAAAAGAGCATTGTGTGTACAATTGTTTGGCAGAATTTCAGCTGGTTCTTCATCGCAATTTTAGGAGGGGTGTGGAATGGATGTTGAAGCCTGTTTCAGGTTTCAATGTTGCAGAATGCTTTTCCTCACGCTTATGGAATCTTCTAATCATTTTTCCTTAAAAAAAAGCCCCTCATCACCCACAGCCTCTACAGATACTATACTGAGGAAGGACAACTCCTGCCCACAGCAGAGTTGGCAAGGGAAAGAGGAAAAAAAAGGATCTGAGTCATCACCTCTCTTTTCTTCACAGTACCATTCCTGTACCTTGACTGCTAAGACTATACGGGTCATCATCTTTATTAGAAAATGATAAATAGCCACATAAGTTTTGTCTGTGGTTTTTCAAGTAGCTATAGACTTCTTGAATTCTGAAAAGAACTTTATGAATTATATTTTTTAAAAACACTTGCAAGCTACTGTGTCAGTAGCCAATGCCTATAGGTATTTCCCACAGAATCGTAAAACAAATTTCACACGCTATGCAAAATAAATGAAATTCAATATTATTCACAATTGTGCATTGGAAAAAACACCTTAGTAAAAATACATGCATATATATGCAAGCAAACAAGCAAGAAACAAACAAGACAAACTCAGGTAGAATAGATCAAGTTAACATCAAAGTGACTGAAAAATATGATACTTGCTTAATCTTAACTTGTTTTTAAAATGGCTTGTAGTTAGTGACAAATAGAAGCAATACTCAGTGCCTTATGTACTGCTCTTACTGTCTGAAGGCAACAACTAGTTAAGCATAGTTATACCCTTTCTGGGAAAATGAATCTTCCTATCCACAGTAGAAATAATGGGAGGCCTACAGGCCTCAGACAGGCTGTTGCAGTGCTAAACTGAAATAAAACCTCACATATTTGAAACAGAGTATTCTAATATTTGACCAGCAACTGAGAGATTTTGATCCTATACAATCAAAAATTTTCATTAAAAAACAAAAAAACCCTCACAGCCACCCACCACACATCATTTGCTTTTATTCAAGTTTAAAGTGCAAAAAGGAAGACAAAAAAAACCTCATGAGTTCCTTAACTTTCTGCAATGAGAAATTATTCTGAAGTACAGAATACAAAATACTAATGCTACATCAAGAAAGCTTTTACATCAAGAAATCTTTTTATGAGACTATCATTAAATTGTCTGGTTACAAATTTAAAACAATAGATTTTTAAAGCCTGCGATACCCAGTGAAGGAAGTACAGGTGCATTTTAGGAGACAGAAAAGAAAAATTAAGCAGCACTTTTTACCTGAGGGAGTGGGGGAAGACAGACTTATTAGGACTGTTAACAAGACATTGAGAAATATCTTACTAATAATACCAAACAGCAGCAGGAGGCCTTAAGAATTAAGGACCTAACAGAGTTTAATACCTGGAAAAATCAAATCTTCACAACTTCTATTTATCTGCCTGCAAAGGATTGCAGCTAATTCAGGTCTAGGATGAAGCTGCTTAGCATGCATCCAAAACCACAGTACTTCAAAACATATAAACACAAATAATTTAATAGGTTCCTGCGGTTTTGAAAGAGACAGTAATTGGCAACTTAAAGATATCTAACTCATTTCAGGAAGATTTCCGATTGCATTTGCACTCTTTGAAAGAAGGGCATATAAAGCTTTCTATGTGCATGCACCAATTTATTCTGCAAAGCCGAACTCTCCTCCCCACCTCCATTTCCATTGTTACATGTAAGAGATCTCACAGCACTTCATGCCAAAGCTTACTACTTTCAGTGTCAGACATTAATATGGCAATTTTGAAGGAAACGCTATGAGTTCATTGTTACGGATGCAGTGATGAAAACTCACCCTTTTCAGTTTGGCAGCAGCTTCTCCAGAGCGGATTGCAGCCAGCAAGCTCTGGTGGATCTGTTCTGGGTCAGAGCGCTGGACTGTCATCGCAGTTTGTCTCGTAGTGACAGGGGGTGGTTGGTCAGCTGAAGCACCTGACTGTGCCTGACTTTTTTGCTCACTATTCACACTGCTGCTTCTCTGTAAAGAGAGGAAGCAAGAGGAAAAACATAACAAAGACCTTTAATGTTAGTAAGTCACAACTAAGTCAACTCACAAGAGGCTGCATCTCAACCTGGGCCTCCACTGCAGCATTTGCTTTGTTCAAGATTTCAGAGAGCAGCCATGTTTCCACTATAGCTTTTGGAAACTAATCTTCAATTTATCAGCAACCAAAAAGTTCTAAGATTCATACATTTTTTTGACTTATTAAAATGTTGAAGAAATTCCTCCAAGATCAGAGAGTTTGAGACTCCACAAAGTGATAAGATATGGAAATAATATATTCCAAAAGGAAAAGAAGGAAAAATACTACAATTTTATCATCTGAATTTCTACTAAATGTTAACTAAACTAGATGAAATTTGAGCATTACAACTCGTTGAGACCTGTTTTTGTTTTGCTTTATTTCCCTGATGACTTGACAAGCTATTACTCCAAAATGTCACCACCTCAAATGTAGGCACATTAGACAACACATTGTAGCATATTTAAATATTCTTTAAGCATTGAAGTATCTAACAAAGATCAGTTCCGAAGTATTTCCATATAAAACCATTCATCACCATCACATATGCTAGAATGAGCATTTCTTTTACTCATGTTTTCCTCTGAGAATCTAAATTTAACATATAATTCTTATCCAGAAGCTATCCTGAGAAGTTCAACAATGCATTTTGAACCAAAAGCATAGGTGGTGGCAAGCACTGCTGTATTTTGAAGCTACTGAGCAGAGATTAGCATTGAACTTCCATACCCAAAGAACGCTTATAAAAACAGGAAGGCTGGAACAGTACAGCCTCTTGCCTGCTAAGCCCAGAATCCTATAATACTGCAGATTTGTACAGAACATGCAAGGCAGCCAGCAGTCTTTAGGCGCACGTACACATCTCAGGATTTGTGGATACATCAAGCTGCCATTGTGCAGATGGAACTTATAGGAGACAGAAAGTACCTTTGCCAGAGCAGCTTAAAACAGTTCTCTGAATGATGCCTTATCTATGCACTCACATCATTATGACATCTATGCACTCACAACATTAATATATTGCTGATTAATACATTAGCTGATTTTTATTTTTGTTAGTTTCTTACTTAAGGTAAGTAGTTATGTCAGCAAAATTTTACACCCTTGGTTCAAGTATGTTTCTGACATGATCACTTGAAGCAAAACTCATGATACCCAAAATTAAAGAAACCAACATGCAGAACCATAAGGAACACATCCTAAGTGCTCTGAACATAAAAATAGGTATACACAGAATAAGTAATTCTGTTTAATTTACTGTTTTTCTTCAAAGTACAAGGGGTGATAATTATGGCAAGAAATAATTATTTCCACTATTCTGAATGAGACTGCTTTCACTTTAGCATTCCTTTTTCCTTATAATTCATTATAATGCTGTGCTACTCCTATGTACCACAAGATGTTTACACTGTTTCAATGCAGAACTTTTTGATAAGCCAGTAGTTCAGTGATTAGGCAGAATAAGTCTCTGCTCTGCTGTAAATGACATCGCAGAAATTCACCAGTCAAGAAATATTAGAAATAAAGTTTACCTTATCCATTAGATTATTTTGTGACCCTCCAGTTATGCTGTGTAAGGAAGGGTTTTTCACTTGAGGGAGGGAGGTAGCTGAGGAGAATTCAGCTGCAGAAGTGGCAGATGAGAGTTCAACAGGAAATTCCTCTCTAGGTGCCTGGCTAGTGATTGTACGTGTCTTGTTGAATGACTGTGACCTTTTGACTGCTGATGAGACAGCAAGAGCAAAAGGGGATGGCCTTGAACTGGAATATGGCTTCGGAACTGCAAAAGTTCTTAGAGTTCTTAGGTTCAACGGTGCTGGTTGGCAGGGGGGAAAACTTGACGGTTTATTGCTTTTAACAGGAGAAGTGGAGGATTCAATTTTTTTCCCATCATCTTTTTCTTCATCTGCTGGAGGAGAGGAACTACTTGTTTTATGTAAAGAAAAAGAGGTTTCATCAGGTGATGATATTCTTTTTTCAATCTCTGTATTTTTAACTTCATTTGGAGTGGAATTAGGAGCACTAACAGTACTTCTGGCAATTGCCGATGTCACATAATGACTTGAAACTCTCCGTTGCATCTGAAGAAAAAAAGAATTAGGCTTTGCTGTAGGACTTAATGCATTTGACTTGTCCTGAGTCCCAGAAGAAGCATTTGTATTATCCGTGTTGAGCATCAGTGGGATACACTGCTTGGAAGGCTCTGTTTCTGTTTGATTGCTCTCAGTAGCAATCTCGGCTCCAGATGTCCCCCCATGTTCAGACATGCTGTTCACTCTGTGCAGCAGATCGTTTGCTGCTGCAGGTTTATTTTGTGAACAAGCCTGTAAATGACCCACACTTTTTGAAAAATGAGAAATTTCAGCTTGCATTGTGAATTCTTTGGGGTCTTCATGCTTTGGAGAGTTGTCAGAAGTAGATACATCTTGATCTTTACAGTCTGATGCAACTTCTGACTCCCAGCTCCTCATTATTTCTAAGGATTTTGGAGGCACTATTTTATAAGTAGTCATTCCAATTTTTGGTATGTAATCTCTTGTAATTTCATTAGCAGGCTTAGGTTTAGGTTTCATGTCCTGTCTATAAAGAGGGTAACCTTTTATAGGAGAGCCATCTGGAGTTTTTGCAACTGTTTCTGGTGAAGCAATGTTACTGCCATTTGTACAAATGTGAATTTCATCTTTTATGGGAATTACTTTTTCATGTGTAACTTCTTGTCTCTGAAGATTTTGTTCTGTTATAATTTCTTCATCTGTTTGCATTCCTTGCATCACTCGAAGAAGGGGGCTGTTTATACCTGTATTTTGTTGAGGGACCGGTCCTCTGAATGAGAACGATTCACAATCTTTCATTTCTTTTTGTGTAGTCCTTCCCAAATCGCAAACTGTTGGACCTGTCTGAATTGCAACATCCTGAGTTTTTACTGTGTCCAGGCTGGTTTGATTTGTTTTCTGATCTTGTTTTTCTGGAATCAGTTGAGTATAATTCCTCTGACTTACAGAGATGTCATTTTTAGATGCTTGGCAGTTTGATAGTCTGTCAACTTCAAGCTTGCTATTTTCTCTAAAATCTACTGCTTTAATTTCTGCTGTCTGATGTTCTCTCCCATCTTCGTTTGTTGGAAGGAGTTTTGTGTCACTGTAATCTTTAAGTTAGAGAGATTCCGTAAATTAATATAGATGCAGTTATACAGACTAATATTAATATTTTCCTTAATGCTTTTAAAAGCTGGTTAAAGAAATACTTATACTTGACTGATATTGCCAAATAATTATATTCGTACTCAGGTATTCTTCTTTACTTAACATGTAACTAAGTAAGGAAGTTAACAGGCTTCTGTTCATACTGTCATGCATGACCTTTAAAAATATATTCTAGAGTCACTTTAGACATGCTAACAACTTTCAGTTGACTATACAGGTATCAGTGACCTGAGCTCAAAGTCTACGCAGTATTAAGTTAGATCCAATTTTTATTTAGTTCCATCTTTGTAGTGTCTGTTCTATGGTTTTAACATTAAAAATGTTACTTGTTAACTCTACCTTGTGTATTTGTAAAAGGGGACAATTGGAAAACACTAAAACCTCCTTCCCTCTCCTAAGCAATGCTCCACCCACACTGCCCTACAACAGTACAGCTTTGACTACTGCTGGAGGAATAAAAAACAAAACAAAAAAAACAACCCGCAGCCAATTTTCATAACCTCATCTCAAAGAGGATATGCCAGAGCTAGAGGAAGTATAAAGAAAATAATCCAATGATAGCAATTCAAATGTGATGGTATTACGAGCGTTTTCAAAGGAAACAAAGAGTTTTCTTCAAACTTGTTTTGAGTATTAAAAATGAGTGGGAACTACTCACCATGATTTTTATTTTGATCCAAAATTTTAAGCTTCCTATCTTTCTCGAACGCAGCTTGCTCAATGCTTATCTTAGTCTGTAGTTCTCTGCAAAGCACAACAGTATATTAAATATGCTGGTATCATTCATTTCAGTAAACAGAAGAAAAGATGCAAGAGAACTGGCAATATTCTCCAAACACAGATGGACAAAATAGAATCACTCTGCCAAACATTGGAGTACCCAACAGAATCGTTTATTTATTTATTTTAAATGAGAGGAAATGCTGCTATGATATTTCACCGAAATGACATGCAGCTTCACTCTCTTCTGTGTAACATGATCAGTTTTCCTTTCCCTTCTTCCTCTCCTTTTGTTTACTCATTCACTTTTAACAAGGCTCTTTCCACTAACAACTCAAGTTTAGTGGAGCCACTAAGGTAATGCTTTATCTTTCATTTAATGATGTTCCTAGCACGAAGTCTTATGACACCCCCAACATTTAGAATCTGTCTTTAGTTTTGTTTCCGACAGAATATGAAGTCACATGAGATGCTGACTGCATATGAACTGTGCAGTATAAACTTCAAGATAGTAACGAAAAACTTTCTGTTCCTTGCAAGAAATGTCTTGAGAACAACAAATAAATATGCATAAAACATGTTACTTGCATACTAAACATTTTGCCAATGCATACAATGTCTGCCTCTGATCAGAGGGGACAAAAGAACTCCACAAATGCTGAAAAAAAACAAAAAAAAAAACAAAAAAAAAAACTTTGTTTTCAGGAAATATTAAATATCTGACTTCAAAAGGCAAATGAAAAACGCCAAAATAGTGTAAATTTCTCTTTTAGAATACTTCATTTTCTCTTTTAAAAATATTAGAACTTCAAACTTCTGTATGTTTGAGATACTTTTATTTTCTGTAGTACTAACACTGGCATTATGAAGATTCCATTTCATTTGCCACATCAAATGCATTAGTTATCAGGAACTACTGCTGTGAGCTGAAACATCTGTTTTGAGTATTTAAAAAAAATAAATTCCTCAATAAGCATCCATCCTCATGTTGCCTGTACAGTCCAAAACATGCTCTAAGCGTTCAATAACCACTAAACAGAAGCATACACGCTCAAAATTTTTGTTGGAAGTACATTAAAGCTCAGTCCTGCCCTCTGTACTCTTGCTTATCTCCATTCCCTTGAACATAGCTGAGGGACAGAATGACAAGTACTTGCAACAGGCTGAACTGTTTAAAAACAAAGAAAATTGCCAAATGTCATAGAGCATTACAGGAATCAGACCTTTTGACTGAAATACTATACATACCCCAGGTTTGATTAAAAAACATCTTCAAAGTCACTAGATCCAATGTTAAGTTTGAATTACCAGATTTCCAGAAACAATGTCAGAGAAACCCTACTCCTCATTTTCAACACTGTAGTATTTCATGAAGAAAAGGATTTCCAAACTCTGAAGTTACAGCACAGTGCATAACTAGGTGATGTTCAACAGTATTATAGACCACAAAAGGCCTATACAAGTTAGTTGTGGGGTGGGAGTGATGAAATATCCCCTGGACAACTGGCCAAATAGGCACAATAATTCAGGTCTCGATAATCTGCAAGAATTTAAAAATAACATTTGGTGGATCCACCAGCTCAGTTCCTCAAAGAGCAGACACACCCAAGCAATTTGTGCAGTATTTCTCAGGACAGAACATCAAAGATTTTTGCAAAGCCCCACCTGGCACTGAACTGACAAAAAGACCCTAGAAATACAAGTCAAAGCTCTCTGCATTACCTTCAAAGTTCTTGGCTACTATAGCATTCACACATTTTGGCCTCGGTACAGTAATTGAAACAGTTCTTTCAGTTTAAATTGGGAACAGTAGCCAGCTGAGTTGCCCCAGGGAACAACAGAAATAGTGAATTACATTAATGCAATGGGACTTCTCTGGACAATCAACATTCATTTCAAGCAGGCACTAACTCATGTTGGGAACCTGCTGAGTCAGGTAGTTTAACAAACATGCTAAAGTGCAAAGTTACAACATCACCAGAAGGGAAAATGAGTGGTTAAGGAAAGTAATATGTTAATTCTTGTTTGTCCTGAGAGAAGACAGATCAAGACAGGTCAAGACAACTGGCTAATATATTAAGAAAACAAAACAAATTGTAGAGCAATAGGTAACAGATAAACAATAGAAGCATGCCTAGAACCGAAATGGCCAATATACCTGTTTTCCCCCCAACTCTAAGAATGATCTTGCAAATTCTCTTTAAATGAATCAAATCACATTTCCTGCCCCGCTTCTCACCTCCTTCCCCCCAGCACACTGCACTGCTCTAGTAATTATGTTTAAAACTTTTATGTTTAAAAGATGGGTTCAGCTTTTCTGGGATCTGGATGTTTTAGTAGTAAGGAAAGGAAGGCTTAAACAGAACACCCAGCACAACAGTCATTTTTGTTGAAAGGCTTCATGAATTACTGTGTCCAGAAGAGTGCTACAATGAAAGCTAAGCATATTAAGCTCATTCCTCTCTCACAATTCATTATTCTGTGCTCCACAATGAAACAGCACTCTACATTTTATTTGCCTCCCCCATTCCCTCCCCAGTGCTCCTTTCTTTGTCACAAAGCGTACTTACTTGCCATCTGTGCTCATATTTTCTTGTTTTTCTTCCTTGAAGCTTTGTGAGTTGTCTACAGAAACAGTGCCAGGAACAAGAGCTGATGAAGCAGGATCATTTTTTTCAGTTTCCAGTTGTACCTCAGTAAAGCTGAAGGCTGCAGTAATCTCTCCTGTCCTGAGAGAGGTATCCGTACTTTCACTTTCCTCTCCCTGTTGCACGCTCATCTCTTCCTTTTCATCAATTTCTTCCAGGCTGTATTCTGTGGTCCTTACACCTACACTCACAGAAAGAAAGAAAAAAAAAAAAAAAAAAAAAAAAAAAAATACCAACCCACAAATATCAGTTCAGGGTGCAGATACAAAAGAGACCGTGAAGTCAGCCTAAGTAGTTTGAAGAAGGAAAATTGAGACTTCTCTTAATTCAGGGGGTGGGGTGGTAAGGACTCATTCAGATTTAATTTCACAGTATTTTCTAGTTCTTTCCAATTCTCTTTTTACATGAAAATATACTTACCACCATGCTACTGTTCATCTGTTTCTGCATCTGTAACTACTGCATAATGTTGTCTTTTGTTTAAGCCAAGCATTGAAGTAGTATAGATCAAAATATATTTAACAATGTCATAAGCCCAAATTTCATGGAGGTAGAGAGTTTATTTTTCCCAGAGTTCTTACCATTTCCATTACCTCTCCAATGAGGCTTAGAATAAATGATTCCATTAGATCAGAGTAAGTATGTTAGAGACCAAATCTCAGCTTATTCCACGTTTTGAACAAGATTGCTCACCACTATCAAAATTTTCCCACAATCATCCCAAGGGTATTAAAACATAGCTAGATGTGTCTTGTGCACTGCCCTATGTTACAGTAGAAGTACATGAACAATAATATTAAAAAAATACATGTTGATCTATTAAAATAAAATTTCCAGCCAAAGCATAGTTAAAAAGGTTTAGTTACTGGTTTAGGACACGTATAAGCCAGCATACCTACAGTCAGACTAATAAACCCACTTATTTTTCCAGAGGGACTAACTGTATCTGGCTTTACTTTCATGTCAGGAATCTTCCTATAACAAGATGTTGATTGACAAATATTAGTAAGTGCACCATACAATTTACCTCTTGGCTTTGCAACTTGCATTCTACAACACCAAGAAAATAATAATTCCATCTATATAGTAAAATATGGTGCCATGGCAAGTTACTGGAAACAGAGCCATATAAGCAGTGGACTCTGCCTGACCCGAAGAAGGTATTCCCGTTAGCTTTGCATGTGCCAATACCTATTAGGCACAGGCCTTGCAATTGGCCTTTTAGACTTCAGTAAAAGTTGTATCAGTAAATTTCAAAGTGTAAAACAACCCTACACAAAGGCAAAGAATTGAAACAAAATACCACCTTGAAGTAAACAGAAGTCTACAGATGTACTATTATAGAAACATAACAGAGAACTCTGAGACCTGGAGAAATTCTCTATTCAGAATAGAAATTTTGCTTTTTCCAGTAGGGTCATTGGTACAGAGTTCAGTACTACAGTTGCAGAACAAATACAAAAGCTAAACATTTTACTATTGAATTCTAGTTAGTTTTTTATATTGCTCTCTAGTACTAATGCTTGGCAGCTGCAGATTCAGCAACATGATCAACACGTGTCACATTGCTGAATGCAGAGGTGATCTAGATGCCCACAGAAAAAGGAGCAAGACTGCAAAATGGTGCAGATGAACTCTTTCCATGTCACTTAAACACGTGAAGACAAATATGCCATGCTTTTATCAAAGAGATTCCTCAAGACTTTACAAGTAAGAGTAAGCTCCTCCTCTTCCTCCCGCCCCCCCCCCGCCCCGTCTCCATTTGGGGCAAAATCATACAAGGTGCCTAATACTTTGGAAAGGATTTTAGTGATCAAATGCTGGCAGACATCAAATCTGCTGAGACTATTGCACGATCTGTAACGAACTCTCAAGATCACATCATTTACACAGATGAGAACTTTCTTGAAAATGAGTGAACACTATCACAGTTAACAAGTGGCCTTGTAGTATCTCCATCCCACAAATGCCATGAACCTGAGTCACCAACAGCCAGAGGAACAAAGACTAAGACCTTCAGTCTAATACTCTGTGGAAACCTGAATTATACAACAAAGCACAGCCAGGCCTTCTGACAAGACAAACGGAAACATTGCTATGGCTTTGTGCCCAGTCACTGCAGTCATCTCTGTCACTTTTCCTCTGGAGAAATATAATGGCTAAGTTGTACACTAAGTTTCCATTACTGTACTGATGGGATGGAAAGTTAGCTTGGGTTGGCAGGAGACATTGCGGGCTTTCCTCCTACACAGAAGTTCATCCTTTCTGTGCTAGAAACACTTCCAAGCTTGGACTGGACTAACCTGAACTACAAATGTATAATTCCAAACAAACAATTCTCACACTTCATAATCAGTGCTCTACTGTATTATCAGCAGAACACCAAACTTGCTTAAGGTTAGTTTCAACTAGTGGTTTTTAATCTGTGACTGTTACTACGAGACCTGGGCCACCAGTGCTACTACAGAAAAACAGTATGAATGACTTTGATACATAAACAACGTGTAACAGCCATTCTTCATTTACATTACCCAGAGGAACAGTTCAGATCTTTTGACTTGTTTCTAAACCCTCCATGTAGAGTTTTTATATGCAACATGTCACTAGGAATTACTTAGGGCAACACCAGCTACATATTGCACCCTCATTGCCTATATACTCTATATGTAAATACATATAGAATATAAACATTTTTGTCTGCGAGTAATTTATCCTCCATGAACATTAGTCACTGAGTTTCAAATAGTCCTAAAAGAATGTTATTAAAACCTACAGGGCTACACTGTGAAGAAATACCTTACGACTGATAAACCAACTGCAAGTGTCCTTTGAGTCAGTAAGAATACTCTCTGAACAACGGACAACAGGCTGATGCTGCTTTCTGAGCCTGTATGCTTGTAAATACCAAAGCCAAAAAGCCTGACTACATCATGTAAATCTGTCAGTAATTTTACTCAGCCCTATACTCCTTAAGAAAGTTTTAAGAGATTCTGTAACCAAGATGATGATATCAAGGGATTCATTTAATGGAAGTTATTGAAAAGAAAAAAGCTACAGATTTTTAATCCATTTCACCCTTTCCCCTAGGAAAAAAAAAAAAGGACTGATCATTAATTAAGCTTTGGGAAGGGGAACAAAAATCATAAATGAGGGTAAATTGTTGTTTATAATCCCAAATGTTCAAATTAATTCTCTCAATGTTTATTCTAGTTGATGTATGCCTTCAAATCACTTTTGTCAAGGTACAGTCTGTTTTCACAATAGAAATGTTGCCTATTCAAAAGCTTATAGCATAGTTCCAATTAACGTACATGGCTCTACTAGCTACGAACTACTAAGACAACAAATATTTATTGAATGCTTGTAATGGTTCATTATAGGGCAGAAGGTAGCACTATATTCACAGCTTAAAAAATTATTTACTTATTTGCTAAAGGAGCAACACATAACAGAACTGCTTTGGGAATGCCAATCACAGCTGATCAAAAACTCCATGCTTCTAGAAGCCTGACACTCAAAGCAGTATTAATCCAAATGGAAGGAACTACATTAACATGTAATGTTAAAATTATGTCCAATTTAACAATTACATACATACTGAAATATTTTACCTTATCTATATAAAACTGTGCCCAAGTTTGATGCATAATTTTCAGACTAGGAATAAGACAAGTACAGTGAAATTGATTTTGCTGCTGGTGAATACCGGCTCTCAAAGCATGATAGACTTCGCTAAGAGGACTCTTTATAAACAGGCCTCTGGACGGTTTCAGAGATGCCACCAGAGAGCAGCAGCATCCCGGGGGTGGGGGAGGCAGAACTGGACAGGATGATGAGTCTGTGTTATGTGACATTGAAAAAAACACACTGCATGACATGGTCAACAAAGGACATTGCAAGAATGCAAGACAACATCACAAGCAGAACTACAGAATGAAAGCTGTTACTAACCATGGAGGTAAATCCCAGGGCTCAACACAGACCGTTCTAAACCCAGTGAGAATGATTTTTTTTTTTTTTTCTATTTCTTTCCATTACAAATTATTTAATTACAAAAATTAAATACCTCAAGCAGAGGTTACTAAATCTACAGAAAAGTGAATGAGGTATTTCCATGAAGCTCAGAGCTGCTATCTATGCAATACTTAAGACAGTACAGTGATGGGAAATGCAGAAATTCAATCTACATTCTTAAGATAGAAACAAGCTCAAGAAAACAAAAAACTTGATATTAAATCATAGCATGGTAACTTTGCTTTTTATCTTAGAAGCATCATGTGGAAAAGAACACAGTTTTCAACACAGGAAATTAAGCACTAATAAATATCATTATCACTTAGAATTAGAAGTGACTATCCGTCTTCATCTACTACAGTAACTAGAAAGAGTTAACAACTTCATTGTATCTTGAACATCAGGCTACACAATGTAGGTTAATACTTCCTATTTATTAAGAATATTTTATTCTTCCAAAGACTTTTCTCACTATTTTTTCTATTAAATGTCTTTTCTGGCAATTTACATAAGTTGCCCTACACACTAATTGAGACCAAATCTACTTATTACAGATCTTACCATTTGTGTTTTTTTTTCCCCCTTTGCCAGAGATCTAAGGTAGCAGATGACATTTTCTATTCTTGTGGTGCATTTGCTTGTTTGCTTTTACCATTCCAACCAATTTTACTGGCACCTCCAATTAACTACCTGGAAAACTAATGCTTTAGAGTTTCTGTCAACTAGCAGAGTAACTGTGCGTTTAGCTTCATACACTGCTCGTGACATTCCATATGCTTAGTGTTTATGTTTCTCATTCTTAGTAAAATACACTGACGAGTGATTTTTCCATACTACACTGGTATTGATTATTCTAAAAACTTTTGCAAATTTTAAGACTCCTAGGTGTTGTATATTGTATTTGAACCCTACAGTCAGACACTTACCAAAAGCAGTACTTAAAGTTCTCCTGTTTGCACTGTTAAGACTTTAAATTAATAAGTAGTGTTCTGCAGGTATAGAACTGTATTTTACTGTAAACAACTACACATTTCTGTATCATATTTTTTCCACAACACCCAATAAATCACTTAAATTATAATCAATATCCATGCGTACAATTTACGTTTATGTTTATAACTTATGTTTTAAAGGTTGTTCAGATGCAACCAGGCACAGATTTGCTGCTACCCCTAGGTTACGCAGGTCAAGGGCAGCACAGCAGTGGGTTCTGAAAACAAGACTGGGCTTTGGATTTTGAAAGGTCTGTTATAAGACATACAAAAATCACTGAAGTTCTAGCTTGTTCTTGCCTTGTCTCATTGGGGGTTAAGAGGGAAAATAAGGATATTGTTTAGTTTCTTAAAATGTGGAGCACAGAAACCAATAGAAAACGTATTGTACATGTTTCTGTAGACAGTGAAGATAAAACACCTGTATTTTAGAAAGCATTATTCGTACTTCAATGGAAAAGGTAATTGATTTGAGTCACTAAAATCAGTCCTATACTCAAGACGTATCCACAGTAAAATAATTTATTACTATGAATTTATGGCAGTTTACTATGAAGCAGATTTTACCAATGTATTTGGAAAAAAAACCAACCTGTTTCAGACAGCATTTCAGTGGTTCTTTCTTCCGCTTTGGTGGGGGTTGATTCTCTTGACTCTGTTACTGCAAAAAGTCAAGTAATAAGCTTTTTTTGTGAGAAGTATTATCTCTCAATTTCTACACCAGTGGAAGATCCAGATAAAATGTTGTGATCTGCCTTACTGGTGAGTTCCTCAAGAAATATACCTTCTCTTAAGCAACCACTGCTTGACACATTTCTCAGATATTTTTAATATCAACTGTTAGGTATTTTTCAACCTGAGAGAACTTAGTTTTTGATCAGAGGAATTATAATTATATAAAACCCTTCCTCTAAATTCTTTTTCTCATTACGTAGTCTATTAATCTCCCTCTAACTATAACTAGCTTTATATTATTTCTTATTTCCTGATCTTCATGCCCTAAAACTTGCCTTTCTTTGAGGGGCCAATCTCAAAGTAGCATTACCAATCCCTATAATATGAAGATGTTTGGCATACAGAACCTTTACTTTAAGTCCTTATCTCATAGGGTGGTATTTCTTTCATGTTTAGCCAAATTGCCATATTTTCTGTTGCCTCCCAATTAAAGAGTATAAAAAGATTACCAGTCTCATTACTGCTTTCACTTTGATCTTCTGGTGTTCTAGAGGGTGGTGAGGGTGCTTTGCGCTTCATCCTCCGTAAAGAGTTCACAGAAGCAGTGTCACTGAGTGGCAGAGAACCTTTTCTTACTAATCCTGGAGGGGCCTAAGAAGGGAGACAGGGCAGAAAAAAATTATTAGCAATTAAAGCCAACAAAATAGCTCTAGTAATTACTCTCCAAAAGTATTTATAATATATATTCATGCAGGAGAGAGTGTCTACCTATTACCAGATATATTATGTTTCTCATCTTAATTCTTACAATTAAAAACTATATAGAGTTTCTAGAGTAATTGAATATATTCACAGAGGTCCAAGACACAGCAGTAAATTGGTTGTTATATGTAGTAACAGAGAATTCGTATTCTTTATGCCCTAAGGCCATTCTACAAAACCCAAATAAATCTTCTCTAAAAGTAGCTAAAATCACTGTGGAAAAAAGCTTCAGCTACAGGCAACTGAAATGACATGAAACGTTTCCTTCAACAACATTCCTAATTGGATTGCATATATAATGATTAGGACTTTGCTTCTCTACTTGAAATACTTGGATTTTTATAGAAATTCTTCTAATGCCATCCTTCAAAATTTATATTGGAAAGGATGACTGTCTTACAATAGCTATTCATATTTAATTGTAATAAAGTGTAACAACAATAATTCTAATGCCCACTGATGCTAAATTGCAATAACGCTCTCATATTATTGTAGCAGAAAACAAGAGCTTAATTCACAAATAATCAAAAGCATTTAAAAAAATGGACACAGGTTACCTTATAGAATACTAGATGAATACAGTTCATATGATATAACAGCCCAATTGCATTTTAAATTAATATGTATTCGTACATACATATATATATGTATATATATGTGTGTATATATATACACACACATATATATATTCCAACTCCAAAAGATGGCAGCTGTAAAATTGCCTGCCGCTCTGAACTGCAGTTTGCCTTATGCTGAAGAAACCCTGAATTTCAAAATCTATTTGAATGATGACATTCAGCACCCTAGCAGTAAAGCGTATTTTGGCTCTGGACACAGCTACCTATTTCTGTAGTAATTATGATCTAGTCTACTCAACAATATAATAGAATCCAGCGACAATGTTCATTGTTTGCTAGAAGGATCCACACAGGAAATAGATGTGGGGATCATCTTCAGAGAATTTTTGTGCTTTAATTAACTAGACCACTTCACAAAGCAGACCATCAGGTAACAGAGGTGACATAAATACACCTACAATTCTCTGTTTCACTGATGATCCTTTCAAAAACATCACTGACAACAGAACTGTTGACCGTGCTAATATCCAGGGAATAAAATACTTCTCTGTCAGGCTACCACTGAAAAAGAAATATACATCTTACAGCAAGAAGGATATTAAAGACAAAAAGCTAGAGTATTTGGTTCTACATAATTAAAACTATCAAGAAAATTACAAGAGAAAAGATATTAGCACAAGTTGTCTGTGAAGCAGTGCTTGGCAGCACCTGTTAGTTCTCAGCAGAATACCTGAATGAATGATGGGGGATAGTGAAAAGCATTCCGAGCTACCCTGGGGATACTTGGTCATCTGTAATGTTGCGTCCCACCTCAGTGTCAGGTGTGACAGATCCCTTAGATACTCTTCTTGCACTGCAAGGAGCAGCAATGTCCAAAATGTTCACACAATTCTTCTACCAGTGATTTTAATGCCAAAGCAAGTAACTAACACCTTTTAGAGGAAAGGGAGGTTCCGTGTTTTAAGGAGAAAAACAAAGCACAAGGTGAAATGTTCTTACAAACAGTAGAAGATATGGACATACCACTCCACTCCTAATTAAAAATACTTGCATGCTTGAATACTTTTTTGACAACTCAGATCCTGGATTAAAACTTAACACAACAAAATCACTTTACACATTAATAGTTTCTCATTCACAGTTCCCAAACAGTTTTAAAAGAAAGTGAATTAATAGTATTCAGCATCTGAATTTTTGCAGGATGGAATGTCAAATAAAATATTACTTCCACAGATGAGGTTGATTTTTTATTTTTTTTTTTTAAATCGTTAAATCGTCTTCCTTGTCGCTGCTGGGCAGTTCCATTTTTCTCCTTTCCATTCTGCACAGAGACACTGCTTCTCTGTTCAAAGGTCTGCACCCTCATCTGCTTTGCACAGACTCCCTCAGCTGACTTGGCTGGCACAGAGTTCTGCGCATACTTGCTCAGCTAAACAGATGTCACCAGAGTTCCCCCCTGCACAGAAAGAGAGTGTGTGTAGGGGGGGGAATAATGTTCTCAGCGTAAGAGCACAAATGCTACTAGAAGATTTTTATAAGCCTTTCTACCACCCTTTGCATCCAAAGAAACAAACGATTTGCAAAGAGATTTTGAGAAAGTACTAAATGTTCCAGTTAAGGTTCAAGTGTTGAACAGATTTTCTCAGGAATTATTCAACATATGAATATTAAGAGCTTTCAAATCCTAACAAAGGCTGTAATGTGAAAATAGTACTTCAAACAGATGGAAAAAAAATAATGTTATTAAGACATATCTGACAAAGTTTTGGAATATACATCTGGGTGTTCATGTGTCATACCAACTGCCAATAATAACCAGTGCTTTACCAGTTGCACTTAAATTAAAATTCATGTTAGAATCCCTGAAATAATTAACTGTGGTTGTTCAGAAACAAGAGCAAACACTTTTGCTGTAACTTCCACAACATATGCAGAAGTTCCACTTTTCACACTGTAATCCTTCCCCATCCTGGAACAAACAAGTGGGAACACAAAGCTTTTTAGCCTCAGATGCACACAGACAGATATGTACAGCACCAAATCCCACACCAGCCCAAGCTGACAGTTACAGGGACTAGTGATTCCCAAGTTCCAGCCTCTGTAAGCTATAGCAGATGTGGTGCTGGACCCTTCTAAGCATTTCAAAACAGCAAAAAGGTTGTTAATTAAGCCACAGCAATTTTACAGCTGGAATGGAAGAAAAAACACTGGTATTTGGGAGAGAATGTAGTGGAGCATTTCAGTGTGCGTACTTCACAAAGAGGGTCACTATATACGTATTTTCATATCACCGGTAACTCTTTTAGTCCACAGATAACTAAGTGTAACAGAGGCTCTGCAGTGGAACAGGATAGCAAAGCACGTTGCTAACCATGCTGTTAGTATTTCTTTTTTTCCCTTTATGCAAGCATACAATTTTAATAGGGGAAAACAAACAAACCCACACACCCAGAAAAACATTGTATTTGCTCTTACAACGCCTAATCCACTCAATTTCTGTTACGTGACTTAAGCTCCCGAAAATACCTCAATTTAGCTGAAGTACTATGGAGAAACCAATGTACCTCTGGCCATTTGGAAAGAAAGGACACAAAATATTGAGAAAAAATCAGCTGATAGTATTCTGTCTCCGAACACAATACTACTATTCTCTTCTACAACCTTTTTCTACAACTTTTTCTAAATCGTGTACAACTTCTCTAAATTGTTTCCTTGCTAGTACAAAAATGGAAAAAAAAAAAAAAAGTGAAGAAGGTTATACACCTGGTATATTGGAAAATACGATGCATGTAGCGTCCACCATCAATTCTGAATTATATCAGAATGGTATCAAATAATCTTCACGCAAACTTCAGTGAGAGCCAACAGGCAGTGCTGAACATTTCATCTCACAGGTAATGCAGGCTCTATTCAAGAGCCCCCCAGGTTCACCATGGTGCTCACTGTACCATTGCCCAACTTCTCCTCCAAAGAGCACAGGCAACTGAGCCTCTGGTATAACTTCTGAAGTATGGAACTCATCCTTCTCAGCAATCTTCCAAGTTGATCCATGACAGTGACTAATACATCTTTTTCAGAAACACTTTATGGTTTAGTTGCTTCCTAACCCCTCTCTTTTCCTCCATCTTCTCTTGCTTTTCTAAGGGGTAGACCAGAAATTTCAATTTCTTTCGAAGTTACGGTTGAGTAAATAAAAGCAAGCTGTATTTCTACACTTGAGAAGTTCAATCCATCATTTTAAACTGTAGGTGTTTTGACTAAAAATCTCTATTTAATTGTTCTGACCAAAGCACAGTTTATGTACACTTCTTTACAAAAACTGAAAACAACGTATGGAGACAAACATTCATGAAGAAAAGATATGAAGGTATCATAGTCTAGTTTTTATAAATAAAGCATTCAGAAGAACAGTGGCAATGGCATTTTGGATATAATCAAATGCTTTTCTTTTAAAGAAACATCAGAACTGGAAAACTGCATCTACTTCTACAAAAACTGAGGATATATACATAAGGATATATACATATACATACACACACACACACACACACATATATATATGTGAGAGGGGTAAGGATCTTTGGTCAGGAGTTGGCAGGGCTGATAGATAGGGCTTTAAACTAGAGTCGAAGGGGGAAAGGGCTAAAACCAGGCGCGCCGGTGAAGACCTAAGGGATGGTACGCTAGAATCAGAGGGGCTGTGTGCCAGTGAGGTCCTTTGGTCAGATCCACAAGGTGCTGAGTGTAAGGAGATGCACTTGAAATGCTTTTACACAAACGCACGCAGTATGAGGAATAAAATAGATGAGCTAGAAGTCCTGGCCCAGTCCCGCAACTACGACATCATCGGCATAAGCGAAACCTGGTGGGATGAGTCCTGTGACTGGGGTGTTGCGATAGATGGTTACAGGCTCTTCAGGAGGGACAGGCAGGGTAGGCGAGGTGGTGGGGTGGCGATGTATGTGAAGCAGGGGCTGGACTGTGTGGAACTTCAGGTCGGCGATGGCAAAGTTGAGAGCCTCTGGGTAAGGATCAAGGGACGAACGAATAAAGGGGATGTCGTTGTGGGAGTCTATTACAGACCGCCTGGCCAGGACGATAGCGCCGATAAATTATTCTTTACAGAACTAAGAGAGGCCTCGAGATTAACTCCCCTTGTCCTTATGGGGGACTTCAACTTGCCGGACGTTAACTGGGAGTGCCACACGGCTGACACGAGCAAGTCCAGGAGGTTCATGAAGCACCTAGATGATAACTTCTTGGTACAGGTGCTAACGGAGCCAACTAGGAAAGGTGCCCTCCTAGACCTGTTGCTAGAAAACAGAGAGGGTCTGGTGGGAGATGTGGTGATTGGTGGCCGCCTCGGTCATAGCGACCATGAAGTGGTTGAGTTCAAAATTTATGGTGACAGAAGGAAAAGTGCCACCAAAACCTCATCCCTAGATATGGGGAAAGCGGACTTCAGGCTGCTCAGGGAACTAGTCAGTAAGGTCCCCTGGGAAACTGCTCTTGAAGGCCTCGATGTCCACCAGTGCTGGTCACTCTTTAAGCGATGCCTCCTAGAAGCACAAGATAAGGCAATTCCAAAATATCGCAAGTCAGGCAGGCGGGGCAGGAGGCCGGCGTGTCTGACCAGGAATGTTCTAATGGAGATTAGGCGGAAACAGAGAGTGTTTCGCTACTGGAAGGAGGGCCAGGCGTCATGGAAAGAATACAGGGATGCTGTTCGTGTTTGTAGGGAGAAAGTTCGAGTGGCCAAAGCACAGCTAGAGTTGAAGCTGGCTGTGTCTGTGAGAGAAAATAAAAAGGGTTTTTTTAGATATGTAAATGGAAAAAGGAGAACTAAAGAATACATAGGGCCACTCCTTGATAGGGAAGGTCTCCTCACAGACGATGACGTAGGCAAAGCAGAGATGCTTAACGCCTTCTTTGCCTCTGTCTTCAATGCCGATGATGGGCTTCGGGACCCAGGGTGCCCTGAGCTGGAGGACCGGGACAGTGGGGATGACAAACTCCCAACTGACCCTGAACGTGTGCGGGATTTGCTACTCCACCTGGATCCCTACAAGTCCATGGGTCCGGATGGGATTCATCCCCGGGTGCTGAAAGAGTTGGCGGATGTCATCGCGGAACCTCTTTCAATTATTTTTCAACGATCCTGGGAATTTGGAGAGGTCCCGGTAGACTGGAAGCTGGCAAATGTTGTGCCAATTTTCAAGAAGGGTCAGAAAGAAGACCCTAGCAATTACAGGCCTGTCAGTCTCACGTCAGTGCCTGGTAAAATCATGGAGAAGTTGGTTCTCGGACTTATTGAGGCGCACCTGGGGGACAAAGCAGTCATTGGTCCCAGCCAGCATGGGTTTGTGAAGGGTAGGTCCTGCCTAACTAACCTGATTTCCTTTTATGATAAGATCACCCGTATGGTGGACCAAGGGAAACCAGCTGATGTGATTTTTCTGGACTTCAGCAAGGCTTTTGACACGGTTTCCCATAGGATCCTACTGGACAAAATGTCCACCATACAGCTAAATAAAAACATCATACAATGGGTGAGCAATTGGCTAACGGGCAGGGCCCAAAGGGTTATGGTAAATGGGGCTGCGTCAGGCTGGCGGGCGGTCACCAGTGGGGTCCCTCAAGGCTCCATTTTAGGGCCGGTACTTTTCAATATTTTTATAAACGATCTGGATGTAGGAATAGAGGGTATTTTGAGCAAGTTTGCTGATGACACCAAACTTGGAGGAGTTGTGGACTCAAATGAGGGCGTAAAGGCCTCAGAGGGATCTGGACAGGTTGGAGAGCTGGGTGATCACCAACTGCATGAAGTTCAATAAGAGCAAGTGCCGGGTCCTGCACCTGGGACGGGGAAACCCTGGCTGCATGTACAGACTGGGCGATGAGACGCTGGAGAGCAGCCTAGAAGAGAGGGATCTGGGGGTCGTGGTAGACAGCAAGTTGAATATGAGCCAGCAATGTGCCCTGGCAGCCAGGAGGGCCAATCGTGTCCTGGGGTGCATCAAGCACGGCATCGCTAGTAGGTCAAGGGAGGTGATTGTCCCGCTCTACTCTGCGCTGGTGCAGCCTCACCTCGAGTACTGTGTGCAGTTCTGGGCACCACAGTATAAAAAGGACATGAAACTGTTGGAAAGTGTCCAGAGGAGGGCTACGAAGATGGTGAAAGGCCTTGAGGGGAAGACGTACGAGGAACGGCTGAGGTCACTGGGCCTGTTCAGCCTGGAGAAGAGGAGGCTGAGGGGAGACCTCATCACAGTCTACAACTTCCTCGTAAGGGGTTGTCAAGAGGCAGGAGACCTTTTCTCCATTAACACTAGTGACAGGACCCGCGGGAATGGGGTTAAGCTGAGGCAGGGGAAATTTAGGCTGGACGTCAGGAGGGGGTTCTTCACAGAGAGGGTGGTTGCACACTGGAACAGGCTCCCCAGGGAAGTGGTCACTGCACCGAGCCTGTCTGAATTTAAGAAGAGATTGGACTATGAACTTAGGCACATGGTCTGAACTTTTGGGTAGACCTGTGCGGTGTCAAGAGTTGGACTTGATGATCCTTAAGGGTCCCTTCCAACTCAGGATATTCTATGATTCTATGATTCTATATATGTATGAATGTATATGTATGTAAATGGCATTATACATTACCACTTTCCGAAAACCCTTGACAGTCCTCTCCACTTTCAAGTGTTTTTAAACTTGCTAGCTCTAAATGCACTTCTGGCAAGAGCCATCTTGCCCAAAATTAGAACTAACAAATAAGTGAGGAATTTTCCATCTGATTTAATGTAGAAATTTACTGGACAAACACGATATTTAAACTGTACAAGTCATCTTCTGCATCTTCCAAAGAATAAACAAATCATGCTAAAAATAAACTTGTAAAAGCCACACCCTCACAGCCATCATACTAATTTCTCACCTAATAATAGGAACTATCTATCTTCAAAACCTAATTCCATAATCATTCTGAAATTAAGACAAAAAACAATCCAACCAGAATGTAACTGCTCATACAAAGAGAAAGCAGTTTCTTTCTTAAGGGAAGGGATGAAGCTGTAGGAGGTAAATGTTAAACCCTTTTTCATATTGTGAGAAATTGGACTACAATACACTGTGAGTTTGAAGAAAGACAACAGTGAGAACACTGTTCCCTTCAAGTTGGCTCGTTTCACTGTTGTCTGATGTTACTACTTTGGCATGTTTCTGTCAAAAACAGCCAAACAGTTTATCCAGGCAAAATTGACATTTCACTTTGTCTTCCTTGTGGACGTTACAAAGGAGTTTTGTCCATAATAAGGCACATGTGGAAGGTCATCCTGGTCCAGAAAAGAACTGAGGTATGTATCCAGTTTGCCAAATAAACTGAAGGCTTCAGAACTAAGGCATTCTGAAATGCAATACGATTTGCAATTAAATGCTTTGAATAATACAGAAGCAGATAAAAAGTAACCCCTTAAAAAAATTACATTTTAAGTTTTGTAAATTCATATAACGGGACGCTGTAAAACTCCCATGAAAAGTAACAATAAAACCCTCAGTCAGTCTAAAGAGCCTAGCAAACACACCAGTCAGTCAAAAGAGCAATCACTTTAAATTACAGCAGCAGGATGCACATTTTCAACAATGGGGAATACAAGAGCAAGTTTCTATATTATTTACAATGAAATAATCGTAGTCTAGTGTGACCATTGTACTTGCTGCATTACTGACAAATGAATTGGACTAAAATGGTATTATTTGGCCACTTAGGCTTAAGAAACTATTGATGCACATGCTACGGCTGAAAAATGCTGTGCAACTATCAAAACTAACTTTATTCTCTAAAGCTTACGTCTCATTTCAAATTCTGTATTTAGGATATAAATTCATGGACTACAGACTAATTCTTACCGTGCAGTTAAATAGTGCCCAATCTCATTTATAAAGCTGCAAATCCTACAGATGACATTTTATTTAGATAAAACAATTTTACATTGTCTCTCACCTAACACTTTATATTTTTAAGGGAACTGTCCTTTATTTTACAGTTAAATGAAACCAGAAGCCAGAGGTTCTTTTTTGTTTGTTTTAGAAACTTCAGTGGAAGCTCTAAGAAAAACAAGCTTCCAAACCTTCCCCTGGCCAACATTACTCAGGTAGCGCCCAATCTCACAGCCAAACAAGTATCTTTTGGTGGGTTTATGTTAGTCAGGTAGGCCTATCAGATTTTTTCTGTCCTCCCAATTATGGACGCATGGTTTTGAAAATCAAGACTCTCATTCACCCATGTGAAACAGAAAAGTCTAGGTGGGATAGGACTTCTGGACATCATTCAGTCCAACCCTCTGTTGAAAGAAGGGTCTTAGATTAGATTATTGCAGGAACCTGCCAAGGCACATCTTCATTATTTCCAGTAAGGGACCTTCTATCACTTCTCTGAAAAACCTTTTCCAACATTAAATTGTTTTCACAATGGAGAATTTTCTTCTTATACCTGAATGAAACTTTCTCTGAAGCAACTAATGCCTGTAGACCCTCATCCTGCCACCTAAGCAACAGAACACCTCTACATTCCTTATAATACCTTCTGAGCATCAGAACAGTGTGATTAGATCCTATCTGAGCCTTAATTCCAGATGGTTGTGATCTCCCTGAATGGTGGTTCTTCTGGCATACCTATCTTTCTCCTCCCAGTTTGGTGTCAACTACAAGTTTGTTGAGAGTGCATTCAACTGCATCATCTGGGTTGTTTATTATGATATTTAACAGTATTAGACATACTATGAGCTCCTCAGGAGCTGCACCACACCAATCTGGCTGAACCATTAACCATTTGAAGTGTTTAGTAGGTTTTCATCCTATCTTGAGTTTCTTCTGTCTAATCCATACCTTACCAATTTGTTAAAAATAAATAAATAAATAAAAAGAAACATCAGCATTGCTGACAACTGTGTCAAAGTGGAGATAAGTGATCCTGTCCCTCGGCCTTGTACTTGTGCTTTCTACTAACATACAAGCCTTCATATTATTCTTGAAACCTCTTGTCATTCCAAGCTCCAGGCTTGCCTTTACACTCCTGTCTACATCTAGGTACGTCCAATAAGCCTTTCTGGCCTAAGCTCTTTAGGAATTGTTCTGTCCCCTTTCCATCCCTCACATTTTTGCACTTGAGTTCTACCAGCAGCTCTCTGTTTAACCAAGATGGTTTATTTTTATGTGTTCTCCTTTTCCCACATAGGAGAATGGTCCACTTTTGTGCTGCAGGGAGGCTGTCTCTGAAAATCTCTCAGCACTGCTCCAGAGCAGCTTTGTCCTCCCAAGGAAGTCTCCCATTAGGTACTTCCTAAGTGGTCCCTCATCAAGTTAAGCAATATGTACTATTGCAGTCCAAATTAATTCACTAGATGATATTTAATGGAAAACAGATATTAAAAAGGACAAAATATTTTACACAAATTAATCCAATTCAAATTGTGCAGCAAATACTAACTCACATTTAGGTCCCAAGCTCTTTATTATCTGATAAACTACTGTGCAATCAAATCAGAATTAAACAGGAATAATCTCAAAAGGAAAAAAAAAAACAAAAAAACAAACAAACAAGCCAAAAGCTTCAAAGTTATAGAAAAAATAGTATAACATTGATTAAAGTTAAATTTTTGTGTATATTTTCTATATGGACTTCTGTCCTTTTTTTTTTTTTTTTTTTAAAAAGGAGTTATTCAGCTTCAGTCAAATCACTTTAGATGAATAAGAAATGTCAGTATAAAATAATAAAACTAAGCAATTTTGTTGAGTGACAGATCCTGGCCCAGCAGTCATAGATTACTGTTAGACATAATAGGATATTAATCATTTAAAGTATGTTGACATTAATAGCTTATTTTCAAAAAGTTTGAATTCAATTAAAAGACAAACATGATGAAGTAAAAAAAAAAAAAAAAAATCATGATTCTTTTTTTTTTTTCTCCAAAGTTCCTTTTATTAAAATACAGAAAGAAATCTTTGTCTCCTAACATTAAAGCATTTCAGCAGGACACAATATACAAATTCAGAACTTCTGTTAAACAGTGCTCTCTTGTGGTTCTGTGCATCAATGAAAGAGCAAATCAACATATAAAGATATAGGCAGTCACAGTTTGAAACTTCTCGTCTAAATCTAACACAGAATTAATCCCTCAGCCTGGAATTTCATTTAGTTCTGCATTTTATGTTTTTAGCACGCCAATAACCTCATTTATTAAAGACCACCTTCAGATTCTGGATTCAAATCAAAATATGAAATTTTTAAGAAGTTTCAATTTGTAATGACAATTTTAACCTTGATCTTTATTTGGAATTCACAACTGACAATATTGTAAATACCTTGCACAATGCATCAACTGTTTTCCCAACTTCTGTTGGCAGAATCTCTGCAGTGCTGTGTATATGTGCAGTTCTGTGTATATGGGTAACTTAAATATATATCCAGCACCTCAAAGCTTCAATCAAGTACATCTCTGTTTCATTAAAATAAAACTTTGCTTTAACTTGCTGGAAGCACAAGAATCGTTTCCAGGATTTCCTCTTTTTCTAGTAATGTAATAAACTACTCTTTATCATATATAACTGAAACATTAAAAGTGACACATTAAACTAAAACATCAATTACAAGACACAGCAAAGTAAGGCAATGTTCCAACATTTAAATATGTAAAGGCTATTCATCCAAAAGACCAAAAAGATCCTCACAACTTACGTAAGAAGTTGGTTTTCCATTTCCAAAATACAGCAACTACTTCGCATACATGACAAAGACTAGAAGAAATGCATCTTCCAAGTTATTTTCAAACTCAATTTTTTAAAAGCAAGCGCTTCACTTTTATTTACCATTCATATATCAGCTGAGGCCTAAAGTAACAAGGCTATCAAGGTTACTCTCTCAAAACTTCTCGCTTTAAAAGAAGTGAAGTAAATGTAACTAACCTGTTCATTCCTGTCAAGGCTGTTAGATTTCACAGTATCAGATGCTGGTCTGGCTTGGGCTTGTGCAAGTTCCTGGGGGGCACTCTGAGAATTTGGCATAGGTGGTAAAGGAGCTCTCCGCTTCTTTGGCATTTCAGACGGCATAGTGTTTGAGTCATACTGCTTGCTAACAGTGTTGGATCTTGTGATAAATGTTGGCCTTGGCTTGCTCATTAATGGAGTTGCTGGGGCACTGGCAGCCTTGGGATTCATGGGGAAGACAAAAAATAAGTTACTTATACTTTCCAGAAAACAATCAACAGTAATGACAGCTCAATGTAAATAAGTTTATAGAAGTTTTGCTTATATCAAGTTACATCTTACTTGTTCTCTTTTTTTCTTGCTTCGCTGAAAAAAGCTGAAAAAACCTTTGTTTTCTTTCTCTTTTAGAGCTTCTGAGTTTTCAGACATTTGGTAGGCATCTAAAATAGGAAATAATAGTTCTAGATGTTATTTATTGCACAGATTATTTCTCCCGTATTCTTGCTTTTTCCACTGTCTGTCATAAGCCTTCTGGAAGGATATACAAAGCACACCATAAATCGCTTACATTAATAGTTTTTCTAAAAGCTGTAAAATGAACAGGTTTCCTACCATCAGCGTTCACCACTCTTTCTCTGAGCTCAGAATAGCTGAGTTTCAGCTGCTATTAATACCCCCAGCACTTAACCCAACCCATCCCACTTGTCATGTGTTATGGTTCATATGACAAAGGCCATAGGAGAGAAAAGAGCATCAGTCTGAAGAGACTTCTTCAGTTCACAATTCACAACAGCTTAAATACATAGCAAAGTGTGAAGTGGGGCAGGTCAGGTACAAGCATGCACATGGTATGACTATGGAGAAACATCACTGAAAGACCTAATAGGTGCTGCACGCACAACTTGCACACAGTCATGGTAAAGATAACTATATCTTGCAGAAGTTATTCTCCCTACATGGTCTTAACTCATGCAGACAATTTGTAAATATAGATGTTGTGTCTCTGATTTTCACTAGATTTAATTTTCTTAAAGAAATCTCATTGAATGCAAATGCAATAACCAACAGAAAGCAGCAGCAAGACCACTGTGGGACTAGGATCAATATAAGCATGACTATAAATTTAATTAATCAAAGTAAAACTATACAGAAATACTTTATATACAGCTTAGTATATCAATTTGTGTATTAACTTTTCTTAATATGCATTTATAATAGTACAGAGATAATTGCTCCTGTTACAGTTAAGCAGATGTTATAATAGAAGAGGATGGTAGTATCATGTAAGTGCTACAGTTTCACTGCAGATTTCAGTAAAGCCTACCTTGCAAAGATGGTAAGTTTAAATTGACTGGTGATGTGGCTACAGAAAGACAAAAAAGAAAGACAAAGTCTCAGTCTGAATCAAGGATGTAGTTAGAAGTTATAAACACAGAAAGCCAAGCTGAAACTTCAACGTTAGGAAAAACAACTGAAGAAAAAGAATATGTACCTTTACCACCCAATGCTAAAATACCATATAAGAGTGAGCCTGAAGACATGCAATCACAGACTGGAATCTCAGATAGAGGTTCCATTGACACTTCTAAAGAGGAAGAGACTAGAATATAAAATAGTTTGCTCTGTAAATTTTGGATTGTCCATAACTTGGAAAATGGAAAAAAAATGTATAATGAAAATATAATCTGAGTAAAATACAATTTAAATTTATAGTCTGTTACATGGCACATCTCACTATTTACTTTCATGAAGAAAGCTGAAAATTCAGAGCTTAGAAGTTGTCTACAAAATGGAAACTGTGAACTAGTTTGCATTGAATGAACTGTAGCACATCTAGAGTTCCTAGTTGGGCATAGCCTTGCAGAAAGTGTGTATTCCCTTGTATTCTCTCCTATAGATTTTTGGCTGTTACTTGATTCAAATGACAAATGGTTCACTCTGTGCAAAAGGCAGCTCTGCCAGTCTGTGGAGGACAGCAGTAGCCAGATAATAAATAACAATTCACTATGGTTGCATGCAGTCCAAATAACATGTTTAGGCAAGAAGAAAAATAAGCGATAAAAAGTATTTCATTTTTGTTTTCTCCATGGGAAAAGAGCATATTTTCCAAACCTGACATTCTTTGTTCAAGATAATTGCCCTTTGTGAAGCAGTTGAGAGAACTTTTGAAACCAAAGGATAAGGTTATCATATCTAAGGGGGCACAGTTAGAGAAGAAAAGAAAACAAAGGACAAAAATAGAACAGTGGTCCAGAATAGGAATGAGTCTGTTATTAGTACATTCAATACTGGGGCAAAAATTTCCTGTGAAAAATGCCTGAAATTAAACAAAACACATTGTATAGAATTTTTAATCACAGTGTATTAAGCTTTTCATTATAGAGATAGGCTTACAGCTAAAGTTAAAACCATGATAGGATGTCTGCACAAATATAGGCAAGTTAGCTAACAGTACCCCTGCTTGACCATAGTTACAAAGATAATTATTACTCCTTCTCAATCTACGTATGAAATTAACAAATACAAATATTACACAGGAAAGCATTATCACAATAGTCTAATATTTCAGAATTTTAAAGCAAAACCATGTATCTATGGTGTTTCTATACTTCTCAGCTCATCATGATCTTATGCGGCTTCTATGAGCTACGGGAAGTACAGAATTATTGGTCTTTTTGAGAAGGGGCAGGAGTAGGGAAGTGATTGTTTTTAAATGTTGCTTTGTACTGAGCCACCTTTGCTGTTACCCAACACTTTGTTAAAAAATAAAACCTTCATATAACATTTCTTAATAGAGTTACAGCTACACTTTAAGTTTGAATTTTGTGGAAGATCAGTGAAATACATACCAAATTGCTTGAAATTAATTTCTTTACATTAAAAACAAAAACACCACTACCAAAAAACTACTCACACCAAAGCAAAAAGTATACTTTACTGAAATACTGAGTAGCTATCTTTTTTGAGATCAATTTACAAAAGTTATCTTACCTCGACTGATATCCATGGCATATAATTCTCTTAGTCCAAGGTCATTAAGAGATTTTGTCACATCAAGAGCTTCTTGAGACTGGTAATTCTTCAGCAACACAGTTTGCGAAGGATCAAACTCACATTTACTACAGATAATTGGTATGAGTTCTTGAAGGGGTGAATGCGGACTAACTCTTACTACTGTCTTCTGTGTCTTCTTGTAGTTTATCACTACCCTTACTGTTTGCTAAAGAGAAGAGAATTTCAAATAAATATCCTGCACAAATTCTGAAACTGGCATTTTCGTAACAGTCTTACAGTAATCACAGGAATTCCCATTAGTGTCAGCTTTAATGTTACACATTTAGCAAGATTACAAGAGAAACTAAGAATTCATTTGCAATTCACTTCTACCTAAGGAAAGGACCCATGAAATAGCCTGCTCCACCCTTAGCATCTGTCAGTTGTCTGTCCAGCAGGGTACACACTTGGACTAGGATGCCCTACTAGGTTACATTAGGTAGCTAGAGAAGACAACAAATGAGCCATAAATGTCTATGTGTGGGCGTAGGACAAAGGTAAAAGGGCAGCTGAAGGGCTCCCCTGGCCTTGTTTAAGTGCTTTAGATAAATTAAAAAACAACAAAACACAGCATTCTTTTATACTGCAGGTTTACAAAAAAAGAAGGAAAGATTTAGGCAACTCCCAGAAATGGCTTTAGTATTTCTAAAAGCCCTTACCTTCTTAAGGGTATGTATTAAAAAGAAAAAGAGCAGAGTAACAAAAAAGTACAGTATGCATATGCACAAACCACACACAGCAAGACACATATTATGAGTTGAGAAGAGGCTATCTGGAACACAGAGCCAAGCTTTTCACAGGGGGTGCATGCTAAGAGGATGAGATACAACAGGGAAAGCTGAAATGAGGCTGAGCTGCCAACTCAACTTGTTATTTTAGTTCTTACCTCAGGTATAACAGGAACAGGTTTCTTCTTATCCATTTGTTTTGGCTTTACAATCACCTTTTCCACTTCAAGCATCCCCACTGGTGTATTAGGTTTGAATTTTATCTGGCTATTTTCTGCCGATACCAACTCTATGGTATAACTTGAGGGATTTAAATGATACTGTGCACAGAGAAAGATCAGCAAGTCCATCATCGGCTTCCTGTAAAACAGCCATAGTAGCAACTAAATAAGCTGTAAAACAAAGCATGATACTAAACATTTAACATTAAAAAACAACCACCACCACTAAAGAAAATGAACCAGCTTGCACAGAAGTATACCAAACGCGAGAATAGAGCAGGACGTTTTCGCTTGGGTGATGTGTTTCCTGAGGCCACTAGGGAGGTGCAGACTAGCCAACTCATTGGATATTTAATGGAAACTATATCAGTGGTGACAAATGCCCTGCTATTCATTAAGAACAGTCTCTTTCCAAAGATTTTGGTATCTACTTTGAGGTTACAAGAAACTTTATTCTCAGAAATTCTGAGTAAGTATAAGCAATTTCGAGGAAGCAGATGAAATGAATTTTGAGGAAGTCACCTTTTACAGATTTAGGGATCACCAAACAAGAGCCAGGTGTTTAGCACAGATGAAGGGGAAGAAACTAAATCACAGTGCAGTAGCTGAATGCCATTTCTTGAGAAGCTCTATGTAATGCAACAGATGTCCTTTTCACAATGAAGCAAGTCAAACTGAATTTTTCCTTTATGATCACTAACTGTATGTCCTTTTGTCTCACAATGCAATGAAAAATATGCAAAACAGCATATTAAGACAGTAAATAAATTCCAGAAGCAACTGGGAATATTCAGCCTAAACCTGCATTTAAACAGAAGTATCATAGAAGTGTTACACAGACTGGAGGTAAGGAGAATACAGTAACTTTGTATATTACAGCAATTAAACAGGTTACAAGATTATCACATCAGTGGAACTGGTCATTCCTATTTATTTATTCTAAGAACAGGACAATAATCTGTAAGGACCATTTCATTTTGACATCCTCCGCATCTTGTGGTTACAGCTACAAATATGGAAATCTATCATCTACTGTGCTTCACAAGGATATTACAAAAATAATTTAAAAGTCTGTGAAGCAGTCAAAAAAATGAAAAGAATACTGAAGTGTTTAAGTGAAAATTAATACAGGGTTTGGCTAGTATGGCTTTATCAGAAATCTTAAATTCTAGATGTAATCACGTAACAGATGGAAGTATTCTGGTAGCATAACAAAATGTGGAGATAGCATCTACAAAGCATCAAGCTAAGCAGAATCCTAGATGATATAGAGATTGTGAATACATTTATACATTAAGTAGGAAGTTAAAACAGACTTTTCACATGATACAGATCTGTAAAAAGAATTAAGAATGACTGAAGCTTGGAAATTATTGTGGGCCCTTTAATTAACCCTAGAACATAATCCATTTACACTTGTACTTAAAGAACAGGCCATGCATCCCATAAGCAAACTGTCTCCTAATTTGTGGCAGCTGGGCTGGACTCCCTGGTGCACATGCTGACCTTCCAGTTACTTTTTTTTTTTTTTTCCTTCCCCTGGGGAAAGTTTCTGCTTGGTTAAACGGCAGAAGAGAACACTTGCCTCAGGAGACTAAAGCAGGAGGAAAAATAAAACCGAAAACCATGCAGAAATGATGCTCTAGAAGGTGTCAAAAAACAGGTACCAAATAGTCTGAAGAATTATAGAAGAATGTAATGAACTCCCATGCCCTCATCTAGGAGATATACATCACCCTGAGGAATACCATGAGAAATACACTAAGCACTGGAAAAAACAAAACAAAAGAACATGTGTTCTTTCATCTACACACTGCTAAAGGACGGAATTTATTTCAGATCTCTCATATATCACAGCCTGCTCCGATTAGAACGAAGAACTACTCTGTTTCCCTTCCTCCTAAGCCATAATAAAGCAACTGCATCCATCTCACCCTAATAAGAAAGGAAAGGGAGCTGTAAATGCGAATTATCCTGTTTCTGCATTTCACTGGAGGCAGGACAGCATGGGAAGAGGGAGCCAGAGAAGACAGCAGCCAGTACTTCTTGAATAGGCTATTAGCCAGAGAGGTTGCTACTAGAAGTTATCCATTACCACTTTTCAGGTGCTTTTTGTTGGTTTTGATTTTTTTTAAATAACCCAAATAGCCTTAAAAGATGCCCTTCCTCTGGCCTTTGGTTGTAGGAGAAAGGTACAAATGCTGAGGATGATCAGGACAAGAATTCACAAGCAAAGATCACAGAAAGCTGTCCTGTGGAAATGCAGCCCAGTGACAAGCGCAAGCCCTCACCTTAACCAGTCACAAAAAGCAACAGACAGGTAAATGAGAAATGCAGCTGTTCATAAACAGCAAATGCAAATTAGTACACAAAAACAGCTATTCTCTGCAAATTTGCTTTCTATTGGTACTTCCAAAAATGTCCTGTTCAACTGGAAGATGCTAGATCACGTTCTCCAGAACATGTAAAATGTCTTTATTAAGAAAATTATAAAAAATACTGGATCAAGCGTTTAAAGGAAAAAATGCAACAAGTTTCTACATGCTGCTCCAAAAACGAGGGACAAAATTTAGCTACATTAAGAAAGTTGTCATTCTTACATGATCAAATGTTAGAGATGAGGCCTTACCATCATGAGACTGATGGTAAACACAACTGAACAGACAAAATCCTGTTAGCAGCCACAGGAGAAAGATAATAAGAAAAAATTACTCACAGGCAGTTTGGTTTTCTATAAATCTCTGATTACTTAAATCTATAGATCCTTGGCCTTCCTTGCAAAAGCGTTTATTAAAGCTGTTCTCTAAAAAAGACACTTGTTTTAATTAAGAACAAATAAACAAAAAAAGCTACCAGGAAAACCCCTGAATTTGTTACCAACAAATATAAGTACAATAGATTTTGAAAAGTAGGGCAACACTACAAAGCTGGCTATTCACTGGCTACACAGAGTAAACCAACAGTTTGCTAAGAATACCCTAATGACTGAAAATACTCGAGAACGGATCAAATGGAAACTCAAAGGGTTCTAAGGAAATTCAGCAAAGCTAAGGTCTGTCTGAAACGTGTCTGAAACTGTAAAGCCATGCTACCCTGCAAAAATTAGTTGATGTACCGTTTCCAAATAAAATACATGTCATTATTATACTGGCTGTTGAAAACTAAATTAATCTACTGACACGTATAATTGAAACTATTTACTGCATTCAGAGAAATCTTTCTCGAACTGCATTTCTTTCTTGTGGGAAAACAAACTTAAAACAATCAAGCTGCTAGATAAAAAAGTTTGTCAAGTTATTTTTGATTCTCTTTGGCTGCAGAAAAATCGTAAGTCCTGTGTTGTATTTAAAACCAAGGAGAAGATTCAAAAATCTCATATAGAAAATATAATTACACACAAGATAATTTGTCTGAGTGAGGATATATGCAACATTGCTTTGTTGCACTTTGTTCTGAGCAAAGCAAGATACAGAGTACATGGTACTCACAAGCATGGACAAAAGGACTGAAAAAAAAAGGAGGAACCTGTCGGAATACATAATTCTGACAGCCAGAAATACTCCTTGCTGTAAACATGCTAGCAAGAACACTATGAAGCATCATAGTAGTAACCAATTATTTCAGAACATTTGTTTTAAGAAATATGACCTCAGATTTAATTTATCCTGAAAAATGAGATGTAGTCTGGAAGAAAAATACTAATAATAATAATAATAATGCAACCTCCACCACAAGCCAGTATTCGATATCTAGAAAGTGACCTCATCAACTCTAGCAAATGACAAAGCATGCAAATGGACTTGAGCTACAAAACCCATTATCTCTCATTAAGATGTGAGGCGGATGTAGCTACGTTTACTTTACCCAGTGCAAAAAAAAAAAGTCTGTACAAACTGGCATCCTAACTGTTCTGATCCATTGCTGTGTTTGAATAGTATTTCCTTAGTAAACCCACTGTGATAATTAATACACTATTTTAAGTCCTAGGATTTATGATTTCAGTCAATTTCTAAGTCTTTCTGAACTAAAGGACACTTGGGAGTTACACTCACAATCTATATTGCCAATTACCAGACTGAAGTATGCATTTCAAATTAAAACTAGCTTCAGCAAAACATATTTGATTAAAAAAATGCAAAGCTGTAGCTAAAAGCTTTCTTAAAAGAATTATAGATTTTTTCTGAAATGATAATACCTTTTTTTAAGACTTACGGTAGTCTATAGGTAGTAGTACTGAGCAAATGCTTGACTTTGTAACTAAATAGGAAGCAGAACTCATCTTTAAGGTCTAACACAGACACTTTCACAGTATCTGAAAACTCCATGTATCACACAAACCAGTATTCTTCCTAGAGATCTGCAGTGACTAGAAAGAATTCACAACTTGTGTATTTTACTGAGTGGTTTAAAAGTGGATGAAGGTCAAAGTAAACTTGAGTAGGAAAGAAAAATTAAACCAAAGTATCATACTGTGTATCATACCTCCCGTTAACTGTAGTATATTTGATCACATCTCCTGGCAGGACCACTGACAGTTCAATGTCTTTATCGATTACATTCTCTTTCTGTTCCATGATGAGGTTGACTGATTCTGTGTCATCAAATGGAGAAACAGCAATGGGTTTGGGTTCAGATGGAGGAGGAGGTGCTTTAGCTTTTCTTCTGAAACAGATATACAAAAATTAAGAGTCAAGTTAATTGAATGACTTTTTCCTCTCCTTTGTAGTACACAAAGGCAAGACTTTTCTTGAGCATTCTCCAAACAGATTTACTGGATTAGTCTAAATAAAAACACTGTACTACACAGTATGCAGCCAAATTGCACTGGCTATATGTCTAATCTATAGGACAGACAGAGGAATAATCACACTTTTCTTCCCCAATTTTCTCTTTTGATTATTAAAATCCTTTAAACAAATCCTACTAGCTCTAGGTCTATTTATTTCTATACAGTAATAAAATACCAATCCTACCGTGTTGTAATACTTCTTGACATTTCAGTCACAATATGCTTTCACATTTTCCTCTCACCAAAAGAGGAAGATAGATTTTCTATCTTTATTTTCTTACTATTCTTTCTTGTCTTATTTCACACACACACACAAACCTTTGCAAACCTGAAAAAAAATAAAAGACCACCAAAAACACACCTAATGGTCCAAAAGCAACACGTTCTGCACCTCTTAATCTGTTTATGTTACAGCAAATTCTGAATACAGGACTTATTTCTACAACATGCCTTTCTATTCAAATCAATTTTTACACTTCATGTATATAATTACAAGGAAAAGATACTACAATCAAGACTTGCATCATTAGATGAGAAAACATCCAATACTGTGGACATGCATTACCTCATGAAAACTTTTTCATTTCTTATAAACATTTTTTATTTTAAAGACTAGAATGAAGTCACACACTAAAAGCTAAAATACACATGTATATTGTATATATGTACTGTATATGGATATTTAAAAACATAATATAGCAAGTTTCCAAAAATATGCTTGCAATTTAGATCCTTGGAGTTGTACCAAAGTTTGTTTACTTTAAAAACAACCAAATACATTAACTTCTGGAGTTATCCTACAGAATTAACCCAAAAGATTGAGAATACGACAGTTAGAAACATACATCTTCCTTGACAAAATGAAGCTTAAAGTCACTTACAACAAAGAACAAACAAGGTCCAGAACAGCATTGCAACAGACGACTGTGTAATGAAACTTCACATGACTGAGCTGTTTCTGAAAGAACTTGGAGTTTTGAACTTCAGAACTCCGAGCTGAATAATTAACTATTCACAGCCTCTCCAGGCTCCTCAGGAGTACTCCCAAACGTCCAAACACACAGAATGAAGATTCATCATCAACTTCTACGCCTCCTCTCTGCTTATGTTCCAAATTAGTTTTGGTGTACACCTCCCTCTGCACACAATTCGAGACACAGGGTGTGAGCTGCACACTTAACGTTGGTCTCTACAGCAACATGCCTGCATTGTTTCTGGGTTATGTGAGTGTTGCAAAAAGTATGAATCAAACTGCTTTTTACTCCTCCCCCACTTAGGTTTTTTTGTTTTGTTGTATGAGTTTAGCTTCCATATAATTACCAAAAAGAACATCAATACCAATACAACTATAAAAAGCTATATAAATATAAAAACCACTAACACATTAGTAGTAAGAAATAAAGTAAAAATCCATACCCAAAGCAAAGCAGTACTGCTTCTCACCCTACATATTCATCCTTACATCTTTAGGTGACTTCAGATATTTACTACAACTGAACTCAGAATTTAATCCCTGAAGACTACACAATACAGTAAGATTTATCTGCAAATGCTAGTGGACTCTGTTTTCCATTAAGCAGACAAATGCTATTTCATTGCTGAAACTCCACTATCACTACAGAGAGTGCTTAATCCAAAATGAGCACATCAGTAAATGCGTGGTCTGCATCAGTAAAACGTAGCCTTATTTACAGTGTCCAGTTCACACTGCAGAGAGCTAGAGCTGGAAAAATAGTAGACAGAATTTGGGTGCGATAGCTGGGCAGATGACATTACACATAGCAGTGTGTGCACACACGTGGGTTTAGGCAGCCTGGCGAGGCTGACTCTCCCCTTACACCAACGAAAGGTGGCATATGTACCCTACCCATCCCTAAGAGACCTTAAGTTTCTTTATGGTGAGTTATGCTTGCATTTCTTGCCCCGCTCAGAGGAGGAAAAACCTCCAAAAAGTCAGTGTAATGTCTGTGGACAATCTCTTATTAAGTGAGAGGTATTCCCATTCTCAAGTTTTCTGTTTCTTTATTTTTCACCCATTCTCTCATCTCTCTCTCTCATTCTCACCCCAAGCAAGTCACATTTGGCCTCACAGATAATTTTTTTTTTCTTCTCTGGCGTCCGGTGTCTCTGCCTTCTCAGAAGAAAGGCTGCCTGACTGGTGGTGGATGAAGTCCTGCACCCCCATGGTCCCAGAGCTGGTACGGAGCAGTTAGAGGAATTAACATGAATGTTATTATATATGTAGGTGTAAATCAAAAGCAGCAAGCGACAGGCTGGAGGAAGTCCACTTGCAACAGCACTTACAACCTGCAATCCCTCCCCTCCTCTTTTGCACTCTGCAGCCTGCAAGAAGCTACCGCAGCTGCTTCCTCTCAGAGGCATCCTCCACACACAGTTTTATTCAAATGCCAAGAATCATAAAACCAGCATTATCCAAGTAACTCCAACTCTATGGCATCATTTCAAATTCTTTTCCATCATAAAGATCCATCAACAAACAGCAGCCCAGTTCTCTCTTGCCTCTTCACCTCTACCAGGTACTGGGAAAGCAATTAGGCTTTCTTTTAATGATTTTGTTAATAAAAAGAGAGTGAGTTGTTAAGCTAGTTTTTCCTCCTGAGAAGAAGAGAACTCTTAAAATTAAGAAAGACAAAATGCAACCATAATGAAGAGAATAAATTCTAATCAAATAAAACTAACAGTTCAGAGGTCAGAAAAAAGGTGCTCAGTAAATGGCCTCATTCAGTGTCTTTCATTTTCATATGGCTTCCAGATGTGCTAGGAGCTAAGCAGACTTATTCTAATCTAATTTTCAAAGTAAACATCAGAAGGAGTTAGAACAACCAAAACATACTCTTTATTTTCTTGGCTACTACAGAAGTAAAGGAAAGCTGCAGGAAGAATCAGCATACAGCTTATTTAGCTACAACATCCAGAAAGGAAGTTAAAATAGAAATTGACTCCAAATAAGGACACAGGTCAATTAAACTCCTCTGGAAACTGTGTGGCAGCATCCCATACAGGGCAGGTACTCGCTGCTTCCCCTGTTTCCCCAGGTCTCAGCCCCACCAGCTGACAGACTTCTCTCTGCACCGGCCACTGCAAACCTGCTGACCCCCCTGACGGGCCATGCTCCCCCCCGTTTCTCACCAGCTAAACTCACCAGCTACCTGCTAATCTCCAACAGCTTGAATGTCAGATCTGTCTAATCAACTGCTCAAAACAAAGTAGAAAAAAAATAATAAACCTTTGTCTGCTGATTCTTCCTAGCCCTGGAAAAAGGCAGCCAGAGGGATGTTCAAGCTCTTTCAGCAAAAATGCAGACATAAGATTTCATCATTTTGTTAAGAAAAAGCATTGTGTCCTTTTAAATCAAAAGCAAGGCCATAAAATCAACATTTTATGTGCTTCACAACCCACTTCTACATACCAAAGTTTCGTTGCTGTATCTCAACATATTTCCTGCTTGCAAAAAAACAATAGCGTCAATGATCTGAATGTGTGGAAGCCCATTTTAAAATAAAGATCTGGGTACAGTAAATAAATAAAGCACGTCTATTTGATGTTATATTTAAAAATAATAATGAAAGCCAGTTTTTTTTTTTTTTTAAAAAAAAAAAAAAAAAAAAAAAGGCCTGTCAGAAAACTACAAGCAGTGTATTTTTAACTATGAGCAACTAGAAAAGGGCACATTATAATAATGAGAAATACTTGAACTTACAGTGACCTGGATATTCCAGTTATTGCCAGCACGTCCTCTCAATAATGAACACTTTCCCCAAAAACTGGAGAAAGAGAGGAAATTATCTGCTACATAACCAAAGGCTACAGTACAAACAACCACCTCTTCAAGTCCTGTTTTCAAAGAGTATTAATGTTTACAGTACTTAACTTCCATCCTTCAACACAATTACATGAGACAGTACACAAAGACAGCTTGATAGTCCTTTCAGTGACATTATTTTGGCTCTAACCTCATCAGGACCATCTCTCAAGTTTTCCATGGCAATCACATAAGATGGGAAAGGCCAGAAGGGGACTCACCTGCAACTGCTCAGCTCTCAGGTACTGAAAAATTTCATTCAATGTAGCAGAATAAAAACTTTCTACTGCACAACAGATAGATTTAAGTTTGTTAAGCAAACTTTAAGTTTGTTCTGGCATCACTAAGAATGCGTGTTTCTATGAAGGGCAGAGATATTTTTTTTTGATACCAAACTTCACAAAATGATATGCCAAAACCACAAGTAGCACTTTTTAAATTTTTCACTCAAAGTCAGTAAAGCAACTAGCTCTGTTGAGATCACCTTATGAGAGGAAAAAGGCCACTTCAATAAAGCTTCTTCTAGATCTTTTCTTGCTTTTGATTTTGCACTCAAAGCAGTTGTTATAACACTTTCTTGATTATTACAATAATGTTGCGCCATTGCAATGCAGCAGTAGCAGACAGCTGCAACACCTTGCACATCATCTGCTCTGTGAAGGAACAGGCAAACAAGAGTTCAGGTCTATGTTAATATGTTCCGTTCAGAATGATATATCAGCAACACAGACAACATATTTAAGCCACTAATTTCTTCTGCAAGCTTCCCAACTCAGTACTATTCATCTTTAATACTCACAGAATAAATTTGTCTTGTACAAAAAGCAGAGAAAAACACCATCTTTCCTGCTGTTTATTCACTTCTGTCTTTGGGGTTATAGTTTCAAAGCATCACTACTGCATATCCTCAACATCAAGCACTACTTGCTAGGAAAACGCTCGATGACAACTGCAGCATCATTGTCTGATTCTTGCTGTAGTCCATGAAATGATGTAAGTTATCAAGGTAAGTCACTAAAAAGAAAGGTTTTACCTTTTATAAAAATCACAGCTATATATTTCAGGGCATATGCATACACACTCCCCTTAAAAAAAAAAAAAAAAAAAAAAAAGTATTTCGTAAGACATAGGTATTCAGTAATCCACATTTTAAATAAGTTTGCAAGATGGAGCTCCCAATTTGGGATTTGATAGTTACACAAAGACATGAAAAATGGAGTAATTTACAGTAGTGTCACTTTCATCTGCATTTTATGGATGATATTTCTCTTTCCTTTACTTAGAAGTAGCTCAATTTTCATTTATATTGTTCTTAATCTGAATACTAACGATAGCATTGACATACCCATGTGGCATATTTTTCCCTTAGCCTGGGAACTCTGGAATACATGGCTTCTTGCATTATAGTAGTTACAAAGCTGCTGTCAAGCCTGCATAACTCTGCTTAACCTTGGGATAGACCAAAATGAAAATGCTCAAGCAGGAGTGCTCTTCCCACACATACTACCACCAGCTCTGCTGTGCTGGTGAGCTCAGGATTTACATTTTGTGCATATGAAGCACAAAGCTTTATTCTGTCTACAATCTGCTATTTGGCATCTGTTCACTCACAATAAAAAAAGAAGTTCTTCCAGACATCCTACTGTATGTGAGTCCTGATGTCCTGGGTGTTATTAACAAAGGACAGAACTCCTGTGTTTTTAAGTTATCTGTTCATCATTATGAGGAAACATCGCATGATATCCATTACAGTCAGTCAAATGATACTTACACACACACAACAGCATATGTACATGGCTTACTGGAAGCAAACATCTTAGTATTTTGCAGTACTTCATGGTAAGTCCAACCTGCCAACATATCTTTAAAATTATATTTATTTCATACCACAACACAGTCATCTATTTTTCTAATTTTCAGAGAGACTTATCTTTCTCATCTTGGATTCACTCATTCTCATCCTGTCTTCAACTCTGAAGTTGACAGAAAAGAAAGGACTGAAAGTCCTTTGCTTCAGACTGCCCAATGAATTGGAGCTCTTCCCAAAGTGGGAAAAAAAAAAAATCTCAAAAGCAGAAAAACCTAATTGATTTATAAGCTTCTAGAGTTTCCCCCCCCCCCAAACACTACTGCACTCTGCAAACAGAAGTGAAATCATCACCTGTAACTATCTACATTGCTTCTTAATCACCTTTAATTGCTGGTTGCTGCATCCCAGCTCTCTATATACACATTTCTAACCAGTTACTTTACAAATATATAGTTTTTTTTCCAATCACTTAAAGTTCCAGTTCAAGAAAATTTAAAGTTACACTACTCATGTGACAGAACACCCTCTGCACTGCTTTGTTCTTGTGATTCAGATGTCTACACAAAATTTGTGTTAGAAGTAGTGCTGCTGAAGAGGTTACTTTTGATGTACTCTAGTATTCTTCTTATCTACCCTTAAAATATTTTAAGGATATTTATCCTTAAAATTAAGCAGCTCAAGTACTTGCTATACCAGCCTCATGACATCTATACAATGTGCCTATCAGCCTTGATACTAGGCTTTCATCTCTAGATCAATATCACTGTTTGATACACAGTCTCTATCATTATTTCTACTATAAAAGCACCAGCTGGATATTAAGATCAAGGTATGGATCAATGAGAGGCAAGCACTATCCATTCTTGGAAGGTTATCCCTTCAAGCCAGGCTTATGATACCTGTAGGACAAAATGAAGGAAAAAATATTTGCTGCATCTGCTCTGCAGATAGATGTGAGCTTTCAGGTTTCACACTCATCCACTTAGCTATCCGGGGAAGCTTCAGCGTTTATATTGTACAGATATATCTAGCAGCAAGTTCAATAGTTACAAAAGAATAAATGTACAGAAGTACATTTCAACTCCAATTTCCAGGTGGAGGAACAACCAAGAAAATCTTTGAAATCTTTTGTGATAATGAGATATTTCACTGTGCACTTCCTATACAAATTCTCAAGCCTGAAAGGAGATCAACACTGCAAATTATTTCTGTTTTTTAAAAAATGTTACATAAGAGATGGTACTAGAAATGAAGAATTGAGAAAAGGGTTCTCGTAAAAACAAAAAGACCTTGTACAACTGATATACCGACTGATACGCCAGTAGTGATGCTACAGGTGATATGATTAATAAACTGAATTTTGAAGATCATCTCTATGACTTCACTCAGTGACGATCCAACAAGCAACAAATTCTCTGCAGATATTCTCTTATTTGTGCCCACATTTAGATGATTGCTACAGTGAAAGAAAAAAAAAAAAAAAAAAAACAAACATAGAATACCTGTTTTTCCATCCCCTTCCATAAGGGAATTGGACCACAAATACGAGGCATCCCAGGAATCAAGGTATGTTTTCAAAGCTCTTGCTAGAAAAAAAGTTTTTCCTAATCAATGGGACGTGTTGAATCCCTCCCTAACTAGCCTCAGAGTTCTAAAGAAAAGAATTTTTAAAAAGAGTCTTATCCTAGAGAGAAATAAATCACAGGACTAGGACTGTAACCATGACAGTAAGGTGAAAGCTAAATGGAATCTTCGGACGTCTGGTACACAGTGAAAGCAGCAAATGAATCCTTCAGTTCCCTGCAGACCATTTGGAACAGACACTTGCCCGTCTGATTGTCTGTCCCCATGGCAGTGGCAGTCTTGAAAACAGAAGAGACTGTATTCAAGCCATAATTCACGCAATGTTTTCTCCTTTTAGGAGGAAAAAGGGGGGATTCAGAGGCAACAAACACAAGTCTGTATGGCACAGGCATGTTTTTAATTGTGGCCCTCCCTATATTAAAAGGGGCACCAACTTCAGGATAGATTTCTGTAGCATGAGTTTCAAATTTATAATTAATTTTCTAAAAAAGCAAAAATTTGTTCATTGCCCTTAAAAGCCAAACCATAACTACCATTACAATGACCTTTTCAAGGTCACTTAAAACACATGAAATACTAACTCTTGAGCACAGATCACCACTGACTCCATGTCACTTTATGCCATCCAGCAAAAACAGTTAGCTCCTCTCGAGGCATAAGATTTGCCCTGCTGCTAGCAAAACAGCCTAGAGCTCAGAATCCTAGCAGACAACAGAGGATAAAAAATACATTATGCCATAAATTTGCATAAAAGGTTATTATTATTAAGGAATTATCAAAATGTATTCTTACACAAGTGATCTTTTATACCACATTATGCTGTGCCAAAAGTACTATATCTTATTAAAAACGGGAAGCGGTGGGGGAAGGAAGTGGAGGAAAATCACTTCCAACAGCATTACTTCTAAGGAGGTTAAGAACTTGGATTTGTGAAATAAATAGTGTTAACACTAAATTCAAATTTGGCATGTCAAGTGCAACATGCCTCTGTAATAAGCAGATACTTTGTGGAAAGGTTGCTATTAGATAAAAGTATCAAATTAGAAAAACAGGTTTGCTACCAAAAGAAAAATCAAAAAACTTGAATGATATTCAGAACTATTAAAACTACATATGACTCATTTAGCCTTTATTATATTTACTGTTATGCAAACAGCCTGACAGAAAAGAAGGAGAGCAGGGAAGAGAAAACAGTAAATCTGTAACAGCTATTGAGTAATATATAACTGGCTGAATAAACAGGAAAAGAAACGAAGAGCAGCTTGAGCTCAAATGGGGAGCTTAACCTTTGATACAGTAATAAATCTAACAAATATTTAAAACTTGAGCAAACATATGTTACCTCCACCAGGAACAAACTCTCAGATCTTTTTTCAAGTATTTCTATAAAAGCAGACTCACGAAGATGTTCTTCTCCTATGACCAGCAAGAAAAGTTCAATTAAGGGCTTGCAAAACCTAAATTTGCCCTTCTGGCCGTTATCTTCTAGTCATGAAAGCAGGTATAGCGCCAGTCTTTTCAAAGCCTGGAGATGAAACACCTAGCTGTGCTCGTGGGTTTTTCTGCCACTATTCCGAACATCAATAGAGTAAAGAATTGCCAATTTATCTGAGCTTTTCTTCTGTTCCTTTTTCTCTGCCATTCAGAATCACATTTTAAAAGTAACACTGGAGGCAGGCACTGGATGGATTTAGAGGCTGTGAAGAGGCAAGGAAAAGAAAAGCAGAACCACTCAGTAGCACAGCAGCCAGGAAAGAGTAGCAAAAACCCTTCCCTTTTTCCACATCCCTCAAATACAGGTAACATGGCATAGGTGCAGGTGGGCAACACAGGTAAAACAATGCAGGCCAGTACCTGGGAAGCACTGCAGCAGCAACATGGAAAACAAACTTTACCCATCTTCTCTTTAGCTGCTACAAAAGGTTGGGTGCAGCTGCAATGCTCCAGTCTCCCAGGTGAAGAATCACTGAGTTTGGCTCTGAGAAGAACTGCAGCTCATTCTGTGTTTTCCAGCAGGTATTTGGAACAGACCAACCTTTATCCCTGGCTGAAAGCTCTACAGCCACCAGCAGCCGCCTTCTGGCAGCTGGGTCCTTTAGCTCCCTATAGTTTGGTAAAACTTCAAAATATTTTGTACATTCGCATAAACAAGAAATAGGAGGGTTTAGTAAATTGGATAACAGACGCTACATGAAGCGCTGGAACGGACTGGAAAGCAGAGAAAGTTTTTTATCCTGAGGAAAAAGATTTTGAAGTTGCCGAAATTAAACAGATGGTATGTGACACGTGAAAAACTGACAAAAGAGGAGCAAGAGGGAGTTACTACACAGAATCATGTCAGAAAATGAGTTAATTACAAGAAAGAAAAAGCAAGAAGAAAAAGCTCAGGCTAGGAAATTGTACCAAAGCAAGCATTACCTTCACTAAATTGCAAGAGAAGCATCTCAGCACTTTCATTTTTCAACTTAGTTGCTAACCTGAGAGCTAAGATGTAATAAAGAGGTTTCCCTATCCCCCACATGTAGCTTTATTTCCACAAACATCTGAGGCAAATGCTCCATGCAAAACCTCAAACAAACACAGTAAGTGTCCATCTACCACCAGATTCTCCTGCTCATCTCTCACAGCATCCCCTGTAGCACCCACACCCTCAGAAAGCAGTGGCAAAGCCCTTCAGGAGCAGGGTGGCACTTACCACCTCCTCAAAAGTCAGTGCTGCTGCTGGAGCTCAAGCCCGATCTCTTGTGCATTCTGTGGGGTGATGGGTGATAGGAAGCACAGCCCAAAGTCCTAGCCCAGCTCTTTGTAGCATCTGCCTGACCAGCAGTTTTCATACCCACTTTTGCTGCCACTGGCAGCAGGAGCCTCCCTCCCCTTTGTCCCCCTTTAACTTCAACTCCCTCATTGGTTGGCAATTCTGGGCCCACAGAAATGCTACAACATCCTCCCCCAGACTCATCCCCACCTTCATACAAGAGCTGTTGTTAGCTCCCTCCTCCACTTTCTTCTGAACACTCAAAATGCCCCAGATCTGTTTCTTACTGCATTCCTGCAACAGGCCTGAAAGACGATGTTTCTTCAAAGAAAACTGTCTCCTTGCACCATGTTTGGTAACACCAAAGCTATTTTGGATGCCCTGTTACTCCATTAGAAAGTCTCTGCACTTTCTGAAAAAGGCTACAGGGCTTCAGCCTTAACTTTACTGTAGGAAAAAAAAATGTCTTTAGGAAGGGGAGAAACCTGTATCTTACTAACCTTTACAACTATTAGCAGCAGTAGTAGCCTGCTCTGTGGAAAGTAGGGAACTTTGCTATAAATTAAGCTGATGAGTAAGTGACTTGCTCTAACTACTGTGCTACAACACTGTATTCACCTCCTGAATGAGCACACAGCATGGACTCCACTGTATTAAACACCAAAGGCACTGACTTCGACAAGTTTATTAAAAAGAACTTTTCTTCCAAAGTTTTAGATAAAAATTAGATGAAAGATGAGCAAAGTCAGAAAAGCCTTACTGTCTCCATGAAATACAACATTCCTCAATTAAAATAATTTTATTTGAACTTTCAGACAGCAATCCGTAACTTAAAATAACAGATGGAACAGCTTCTGTACCCAGAAGCACACCACTGAAATTCTAGCAATCCATCTACATGGATAAACTTACAAGTCTTTATTCACCCTGGTCTTTGAGCCAGTAAGGGGATAAAAAGGCTTTTGTACCTTGGACTGGAAGAATTACATACTTTCTCTGAAAACAGCACTACAGACTTCAATTCTTTCCTTTTACTGGTCTATGTTTGGATTCTGACTACTTATGTACTGCCCTATACTTGAATCTGCCTTTCTTACAAGAGCAAAGACTTCGACGCTGCTACAGGGACGTAATTATGGTAAATATTTTTCCTCACAACAGGAGTTCAGATGAGTTCAACCAAACAATCAAGGAAATGCTGTGTAAATACCAACACTTTCATCCTTAGTCTTGCAAAATATTTGTCACCTTACATCAAACATTTCCAGAATTCCCATTCACACCAACCAAAACAGCTCTGCAGGTCAAAGTTTCACCTGTGCATATCAAACAAAAGAACTGCTAGTAGGATGCTGGCCAGTAAGATAATGTAAGTATTACCTGGAAGCCTGCTGATCACCTAAACAAGGAGAGGGAGGAAGTACAGCTAACAATGGTTAAACTACTTTTCTGCTTACCTCTGAGATAACACAGGTCTCTCTTCATTAAAATCAAGTGAATTTCTTTCAACAGCATATGTAGGTAGAAGGTCTGGAAGTGTGTGTGGAAGAAGTGTGTGCATGGCAAGCACTCTGTCATTTCTTTCTTTTACTGGTGACATCAGTAAGCCTACCTATTTATAATCCCACCACCTGACCAAACAGCCTATATAGTACATCTAGAGATTTGTATAGTCATTAATCCTGACACGTCTACTTCAGCCAATTCAAAAGAGTATTAAGTAGCTTTGTTGTATCTTCCGTGGCTTCATACCATAAAAAGAATCCAATCCCATCACCCATACTCCTTTTCTTTCTGCAAGACAACTTCAGTGGGAAGTTTTAGAACTCTTCCTTTCTCTGTGCTTTTTATCCTTCCCCATTTCTCCATCTGTAAGACACCCAACTAAGCAGTTCAGGTGAGCAAATGTTAGTGGTTGGTGGAATACTTTGGTAGCAGAGGCACATAACTGCAAATCCAGTTGATTTGATCATCAGTACTGCCTACAAAATTATTGAAGCTTAAGACCTTGAGTAATCAGCATCACAAAAGATCAACATTTACACTACCTGGGAAGAAAATGACTTTGCAGTCTCTGAAGTAGGGTAATAACAGAAGCTTCACACCATTATCAAGAAAAACACAAGCTGCTTGAAAAACAATTCTCAACCTGTTGTCAAAGTCAAACCTCACATATGCAGCAAGATAAAAACTGCTTACAATTAAATCTTCTCAGGTAATGGGAAGGAATGCAGTCAAACTCTTTTGGGCAAGTGCATCCTGCAGGTTCCTATCATTAGCAAATACTGCTTCTAGATCTGTATCAGGCCACAGAGTGTTTTGAAGCTGTTTGTGTACCACTTTGGGAGAGGATAACATCTGTGCGTGGTGACTAACATCACTGACAACTCCTTAGCTGGCCTTTGTTACCCAAGAAGTCCTGTCAAAAGCATCCACTCACCCCTGTATCAGACAAAATCAGTTTTACCCAGCACATGTAAGGTTAAATGAAACAAACCATCAGATCAAAGCTCGGTGGCATTCCAAGTAAAGGGCAATCCAGAGCTAAACTTCAAGAGATAATAATGTTTAGAACTGAAAACCTCGCAACTATTTTAATTGCTTGAAAAGCTGGGGTCAGCAGCAATACAAACCCAGCCGGACTTGCAGGACTTGGATCACCAATAGTAAAAGTTTCAGGGCAAACAGGGTATCAATGTAATCTAAGATACCAACATATTCCCTGTAGCAAACTTGTCCTACACAGTATAAAACATTTGGAAATCCCACTCAGAAAGATTACCTAGTCTAAGGGCTGTAGCTAGACATATTCAGTTAATGTTCATAATGTCTGTTTTTCTTTGTTCTTTGGTATCTTGTGGTACTAAGTCTTATATACTGTTTATTTACTTAGCAATTTCCTTCTCAGGGATTTCACATATAAAGCTGTATATTTATTGCTGTTGATTTTTTGTTGATTTGCACAAAACTTTTATATGACAAACTGATATAAAAATGCTCCTTAAAAGACCTGGTGAAAGGAGTTTAGACAGCGTATTAGAAAATAAGATCTATGGGAGAGGAATTAAGATGTTTTCTTATAATTTCTTCAGAATTCGTTTTTAAATGCTTCTCATTTTTCCCATAAAACATACTACTACTCATCTTGGCATTGCTGTATTGGCAAGCATTCCCTAAAAAGGAAAAATCAACTGACTACCCTCAGCAGCAAAAGGGAATGTATGCGAACAGTTCATAAACATAGAATTTTATTTCTTGTGCATGCATGCTTTAAGAGAAATAAATGATCTAATTTTGCTAAATATGACACTACAGTGCTAGACACAAAATACTTTCTAAGGAGATCCCTGTATAGGTCGCTTCTTTAGAGTACGTCAAACATCTGTACTAATCCACAGAGTTGTTTCTGAGAGCAAAAGGATATGGAGATTTGCATATCAAGCAAGAACAGAAAAAACAGCCACAACTTCCCAATATTCATTTTTAGATCTCTAGATATCTTCAGATTCAGTTGTCTGTGATTAACCAGAGTATTGAGAATTTCTATAATAAGTAAAAAGAGAAAATTCAAACAACCCTCCCACCTCAAAGCCTAATAGGCTGTTAAACATAATGGATGTGTACCAGTTATCTACATATGGAAAAGTTGGTCAGATTTTTTTTTTTTTTTAAATCAATGGGGACAGATCTGTGCAGTTGGAAGCTCTTTGAACCTATTGTCTCTATCGTTACAAACAAAAAACTTTTTATTTATAAACTATCTGATATTCCATCTAACCCTGAAATAGTTGATTATTATTTTTTAAATAATATCCATGAGAAACTGAAGCCTGAAAGTAGCAAGAATAGCAGGAAACCTGGATTACTAGCTAAGAATAGGCAATCTTCCAGATTAAATTCCTGCTTTATTAAATACTGTTTCTTCAGTTGCTTTGTACCTACTGAGATGACATCTCATCTGTGACAGATCAGCGCAGCCAAGTCTCCAGGGAAAGGCAAATAGTTTTGTTCTATCAAAAAGAACTGGAGAAGAGAGCATAGACAGAGGATTCCAAATGGCTTGGAAGCAGACCAAGAATTTGTTTTTCTTAGGCAAGTCACACATCAACAAGGAAAGCTGAATACAATTTGTATAGTCATTCAACATGAAGGGGAACTTAATTATTTTTCCATTATTTAACATTTGGTTTAAGGATTTTATGCAGTATCATTAGATGATTCTATTGCATGTTCTCTTTTCACTTACTTGGAATACTTACAACACATCACTGCATGTACGTAAAAGAGTAAATATACTGACATGAGACCAGAGAGACCACGTCATGATGTCTCATATGAAAACCATATTACACCTTTGACCATCCCTATTCATTGTCCCAGAACCTACTCCTCCAGTTCCATTATAACCTTTTGGAGAAGCCAGAACTGTGCACTAGATTGTCGTTATACAGCGGCACAATCATGTCATTTCTTTTCTTCTCTATTCCTTTACTAATACAAATAAACCAATTCCTATTGAATTTATCTAACGTGAATTTCACCTCATTTCATTATCCAGTCACTTTGCTATGAAAACTTACAGAAGGATTTTACAAAGCCATGTCTCCTCTAGTGACCATGAATGACAACTTTTGATTGTCACCTCACATTTTTCCAGGTTATTATTATGGTGAACCAAAAGTTCCAGCAGGAACTGTGGAACTCCAAGGTGGCCTCCTTTCAGAGATTCCTCATACTTTGTACTTATTTTTACATAAATTTAGCTAAGCAAAGTCTAGCATAACATGCTACACTTCTTTAGTTTTCTTGAAAGTCCTTCCGGACACACAGAAGATTTTTGCTAGTCTATAACCTAAAGACTATCAGCTAGTTTCCCTTCATCCTTTTGGTTACCACAGAACATAAGTTCTTTCTATGTTCCTGTAGCATTAAATAAGACATTTACATTGTAGATATACTGCTACATTTGAAGAATTCCTCATTATATTCAAACCACACTTGTTGCATTACAGTCTGCAGAGAAACAGAATTTTGTTCATTTAACTTGAATACAAAGTTAGTACTTAAGAGCTCTCACCAAAGCTGTGCAAGTCAAGGACAAAATGAGAGTGCCTACTCAAAAAAAAACCTACTGGGGACAACAAGATAAATCCGTATTTAGGCTACCTGTCCACAGGGTGACTTCCCTTAAACTGCTGTGTGACTCTTCCACCTCTCTATCTCAATTACAACCTTTTATCCTAACTTTTCACATCAAAGATCACTCTTCTCCCTACTCAGCACAAAAGGTAACATGCAATCATTAGCTGCATTTTAAACCTTGCTGAGTCACATTTCATCTCTATTGCTAAGGATCTGCCTCACTATCCCACAGCTGTCTTCTTCTGTGCCAGTTTTCTTCCCAAATAAGATTTTTATTTTAAAAAAATAAAATACTGGCAAAAAGAACCCACAAAAAAGAGTAAACAAAGCTTAAAAGGCACAGCAAAAACCCGCAGATGACAGTGAAATGCTTCAATTCGTGCTCACTGTTCAGAGAAAGGGAGTTCACCAGTAGACATTATCTAGAAAAATTTATTTACCTAAGAACAAAATAGAACTGCAAATTGCAAGGCAATGCTTAGCTTCTTGGTTTGGGGGATTCAAACATATTTGAGAGAATACAGAACTGAAGTTGAGGAGTCATTAACTGCCCAGAAATTATCACTTCAAGAAGCTCTTCCTCCTGGAATACTGAAGTTATACCATAGAAGTTGTAAACAAAACAAAGCAAACAGAATAGTGTCATTACCATGATTACTATAGTGGTGGTAGTGCCACGGCACTAGCGGTTGTTACAAATAAAATACAATAAATAAAGTGATAACTAGGGTTGTAAATAAGGGGAACTTCTTTTTTTTTTTTTTTTTTTTTTTGTGGCAACTTGATTTATGCAGCATGTTACTATGGCTAGGTAACAGATGGTATATTCTGCTTCTCCTGCTTTGACACAATTCAAAAACATGATACAGATGGCTATAATGTAATTCTCATTAACACACATATATTCACAGTTTAGTATAGCAATAATGAAATTTTCAGGTCTGGAATTTCCTGTTGGTTAATTAGTGGTTAGGTTAATAGCCTGAGGAAGTGCACAACCCAAAAAGTTTCCTTATTGTTTAATCATATAATTACTATATTCTTTTTATCTGGGAAAGCTCTCACGACAGATGCAATGTCACAGTGAAGCTACCTTTATAACCCTCCCTGTTTGTGCAACAACTGTATTATTTCATTTAGCACTGCATGTAGGCAGGAAAGCCACAAACAGGCCAAATTCAGCTGCCTCTGGGAAGTTTCAGCAAGACATGTTTTTATTTTAGAGATGCCAACATGCACTTAAAGAATTGCTTGCATACATATTAAACTAAACACCAGGAAAAGCCAGGATCAACATTTCTTGGTCTGTTGTGACAATGTTGCAATAAGATCACCGATTAATGATCAAGTAATGCCTTTTTATTTTAATCCCAGTTTATAATCCTCCACAAAAGCTTGGAGCTCAGCCTATTCATAGCAGTACACCTAAATCTCACTACACCTGAGAGCTAGAAAAGGGAATGAAACAAATAACCACAAGTCTGGTACTCTGGTTATTTCCATAAATGAAGCTGTTGCTGTGGCACACACAGGTGTAACACTCACTACTGCTCCAACGCTATGGTTAAAACAGCAGTGGACTATTCACAGCTGAAAGCCAACCAGAATTTAGTAATCCATAGGCCAGTGTGCCTTCATCATCATGATCCTCACTCATGTTACAAGATGAAAGCTGGAGGGACAGCCAGCCCCACACCCCAGCCACTCCTCCTCTTGGTGGCACAGGCGTAGCCCCAGAAGGTAACCGATACTGCGCTGGGGCTGTGGCATAGAGAAACCAGTCCCTTGGCAGAACTAGCTCCCAAAACATTGCTGAATGATGCAATTTAAAAATGAAAGAAAAAGAATAATCACCCAAAAATCCGCACTGAAAAAATGTGTCAGTCTTGTACCAACCGAATAACCCATACTGAGTAGCCAGGCAGAGAGCAATGGAAACTGTTCTACCTTTTAAAGTGCTTAAGATCCAGAAGAGGTTAGCTGCTACTGAGCCATTGTCAGAGGACACAAAGGGAAAAACGTGACTTGTGCCTGGAGCTGCATAATTAAAGGAAGTCTCTATCCAACAATTTAAAACTCTTAATGAAAAATAAAAATAAAAAAGGACCAACCAAGTGGACCAACCCTACTCACTTATGGCAGAGAACTGCAGGGAAAAAGAATTTGGATTTTCTAACAGACACCTTATTATTTAAAGGTCAGTACAAGACATTTTGTCAGATTCTGGAGACCTCGCATCTCTTCACAATTTACTTAGACAACACCAAGGAGAACTGAAGCAATATTATTTTCCTCAAGCAGCAGAAGCAGGAGCCACACATAGCAAAGACTTTTTGGCACACTAAACGTCACTATGGGATTCACCAGTCAAATGCACCCAAACAACTAACAAAAAAAAAGAGAGAGAGACCTCAATGGTTTTGGAGATCTGAGAAATACAGCTCCAAACAGAGTCACTGTGCTTCCTTAAATCACTGCCAGGGGTCTAGAAAGTTGAAAAACTGACAAGACGGAATAAAGCTCCCACAGTGATTTTTGTTTTGGAAAATCCCCTCCTTTAATTCAGAAATTTTCAGATTGAAGTTCCCCATACAAGTTTTCATAATCACATCTATCTCTTGACAGAATAGTCTGCACTTTGCCAGATATTTTTATGGCACCATTGCTATAGGGAATTTAGATGTAGCTTTAATAGGAGGTTTAACAAATTTCTTGTTCTGAATGTTTACATATGATACACTGCTGCTTTAAGGGAAAAAAAAAAAAACAAACACCCAGCAATAACTCCCTCAGTTCCTCAGAACATTCAGAGCAGCTTATCTTGTGGTGTTCTCTCAATCTTTTGAGTTTGTGTGCTTATCAGATGATGAAAGACAAGGTTTATAACTGTAGATATGTATGTAGTCATGCAAGTTCCAGGTACTTCCTTAAAGAGAAGTAAGCACAAGACGATGCAAAAATAATACGTAACTGCACTGGGATCAAAATAAATTTTGTACTGAAAAGCCCTCCCCATGTAATGATGTCAGCATGTAATTCAGATAAGACTTTGTTTTACAGGAGCTTAAACTGGTTTACAGGAGGACGCCCATTCTGAAGGGATGCCTGGGGAGCGAAAGACCACAGATGTGCAGACGGCACATGGGAAGGACCATGCCCCAGGTTCGCTGCTACTTGAAGGACAGGAATGAGGAAGAAAAACACTCTTACTTAATATGCATGCACATCAACTATTTAATCCAGATAACAACACATCTTCAGTATCAGTATCATTGTCAACTAAACTGGCAGTGTATCATACCAATTTCTGTAATGGGCATATCATGTCAGGGGATTCACTCCAGTATTTAAAAGAAGAAAGTTCAAAATCAACAAAGAGTTGAAAAAATACTTCCAAAATACAGAGCTAATTCTAGACATAGAGATAATATGGTAGCCTCAACAAAGTAGTTGAAAATTGAAGGTAACAGGGTAGGATCCTTAAAGCGCTATTTGCACAATTACAGTTTAAAAAATATATATATATCCTAGAGACCTGCCAAGCGTGACCATGTGGAAAAGCAAAAATAAAAAACAAAACAAAAACACAAAGAGCAATGTATTCTGCAAGCTAAATAGACGAAGGCAAAAATTGGCAAAGCTCATGTTTCACTGCCCCCCATTCTAGCAAGTTACTGGAACATCCACTTATCAAAACTCTTTGTGCTACCTCAACAGTAGGTCAGTGAGACTGCGACTAGATAAACCAGATATTCTAGAAAACAGGTACAACACGCTGCATTGCATGGGCATGCAGCTCATCACAGTGCTGTACGACTTGTGCAGCCCATCTCATCTGTGCAACTGTACGAAACAGACACTTATAATTCTGTATGTTAAAACATACCAGGTTCTCTATAAGCTCTTTACAGGGCAGGGCTGTCAGCTCAATTTTCTACCTACTCAGAGGCAATATAAGTATTCAAACACTTCCCTTTGTGTGGAGTACAAATACTGAAATGCTATCAAATGAAAAAGCTTACGAAGAACAACACTGAGCGAAAGCAGAAATAAAGAAGAAAAGTGAACAGAGCAGTTTAATGAAGCTGAGTTCTGCTGGACCAAAAGCGGAGGGCGGGGAGCAGAGATAAGTGAATATATTTACTTGTCCAGTAGTATCTCATGCTATGGCAAGATCACAAATCTTTTTAGGTGTCTTGTTTTCATATGGAAAAAAAAAAATCACATTATGGTAGTGACATACCAGCCACTGAACCAGGTCTGCTCACCTGGTATTTTCCACTCTTAGACATATTAGACATAGGCATAACACTCATCGAGTGCTTATGATTCAGTGTTTTACTTTAGCCCTGTAAACTCTGCAACCCTTCAGCAGAAAGGCAAACAGTTACGGTAGGTGACTATTTCTGGCAATTTTCTATCAAAATCTGAATTAGGCATGGCATATCACAGAACTGAAGGAACAGGATGCACAAACAATGTTTTATATGGAATTTTTTGGATTGTTTCTAAAACTAAAAAGTTGTTTTTTTCATAAAAGTTGATAAAGTTTTAGAGGTGAGCTCATGACAACTCTTTATATTTTAAAGAAAGACATAAACAAAAGTACCTATTAAAAATATATGAAAGGGCATTTAGCGTAGTCATAAATGCCAACTTCACAACAGCTAGCACAGATCTTCCTTCTCAATGAAATAAAGTGCCATCAAAGACACAAACAGGCTTTTCTTCACATGGCTGAAGTCTTACCACAACTTGAATCACACTGTATAAAAGTTTTTATATGTATTTTCGTAAATTAAAACGGCAACCTTTTTCTGATCCACAGAATGAAGTGAGACATTTTGCTAGCCAAAACTTCTAATACAGAAGGGACTCAAGTTGAGACATGTGATAAACAAGAAGGTGCATGCATGTGTACATTTCAGTTTTCTGGGTTACATTTTAAGAAAGAGTAATCAGAATTGTCCATGACTTATACTTGAGCCATTCAAAAAACATCCACTGAACAAAGAACAAGATTCAATGTACAATGAAGTTGTTCTTGTATCTTACTGTGGCCTGAACGAGTTCTGCAATAACTGCTTTAAAGCATGGACTCTAGTTTACAGTGCTGCAGTAGTGGGGATGCATTAAGACTGGTAGAAAGAACTAACAAGCTTCCTAAATAAAGATAAGTAATCAAAAACGTCCCAATTACTCTCCCTCACATCCTCTTCTAACTTTGGCTGTTGCTACCCAGAAAGCCAGGCTTCCAAAGAGATGTATTTAATTGGAAGTAGTTCTAAGAAAATAAAGTAGGACAATAGTAGGAAAATAAAGTACTAACTGCTTTTTAAACCTTTTGTTTCACTGAATTAACAGCAAATAGTGAGGAATTCAGCATTTTGCTTATATACACAGTGCATTTCTATTTATTTTTTTAAAAAAAGGTTCCTGTCACACAAGGGAAGTCCTGCCAATGCTGGAAAAAAAAACTTTGAATATTTAGTTCTGCCTCTTTATGACTCCACAGTGCCACACAGCAAGCAGTGCAACTTGCTGCAGTACCAGCCCTTTCCACTGCTGGCTTTCAGACTACAACTCATGTCCCCCATGAACAAGGAAGATACGGTAATTTGGAATAAACGTTAGCTTTCAAGAAGAGACCAGCTTTCATAACTGAGATGCATCTCAACACAAGTACCTGTGTACCACAGAAAGCACATACACATTAAACATGCAGCCTGGTACATTCTGTGCTCTGCTATTTAGATTTTGGTTAAGGAAGAGGACCTGGTTGCAGCTGGAGACAGCAAGGTTGTACCAGCCCACGCTCACTTTGTGCACTGCTCATGTGCCCCAGCCAGACGCAGGCAGCAATTGCTCTTTAAAGATGAGGAAACTGAGGCAGGCAGCTCAAGCTGACAGCCAGGTGATGCAAGCGTCAAAGGCTCTGAAGAATTAAAGGGCAGGAAAATACAAGCTGCAAAAAGTATCCCAGCATATGTTATGATAGCTCATTCTATTAAAATAACTACTTCTGTAGCAAGAAAATACTGAAAGTGCATTCAATGCACTGCAAATAGCAACTCTTACAATATCAAGGGCAATAATTTTAATACTCAAAACTTTAGGCAAACAGGTCTGTTTGGACAACCGAGTGGAAGGGCAGCTTCCAATAATAAATTCTGGAAGCAGGTGGTGGGATGTGATAGCGTCCCTAGAGAAGTGCTGCTGCAGCGTCTGCCTGGGATGGTGATGTTGGCACTACCACCTAGAGAAGAGAGACAAACCGGTCTGCTCTCTTCCCTGCCTGAGAGGCTGAGTGAAGATACAGAGAGGGAAAAACATTGCCTTTCAACCAGGGATTTTGGCAAGACAAAGCTGGCTACAAGGAAGAAAACTGGTTCTGCTCTCTAAGGCAGGCAAAGTGCTGAGAAGTTCCTCCTTAAATGCTTGACTGGTATGAAATGTCCTCAACCTTGTATTATTTACCTTCTATGTGAAAAATCAGTCTTAAACCTGCAGGTACTTCTCCTGCTAAGATTTAGACCCTTTAAAATGCTGTAAGGCAAAGCATAACATATTGCTCAAAGCACAACCGATTTTAAGAATGTCCTCTGACATCTTTCAGTTAAAGTCAACAAAAATGCAGATGTCTTCAATGAAAAAGAGCATCAACTATCTCCATAAGAAATGTACCTAGAGAATCTAATATTTAAAAAATTGTCCTCCTATACAACTGACTACGATACCTAAGGCATACTCATACACAGCACGAGCTGGACCAGCTGGACCAGTTAACACGCTCCTCCAAGTTATTGCTGTCAAAGGGTACATTCTTTGCTCTCTTGCTCTGATGTGATCTTTCCATTTCAGTGACCAAAATAGCCATTGCTTAGAGATCTGATGCAGAAGATGACTGAAAGGCTCAGAAATCCTCTTTCTATTCCTCCCTCTGAACAGGTTTCTGAAAGGCCACAATGTGCTGCCTCCTCCAAGCGAGGCAAGAAAATCTACTGTGTGTTCCTTGCTAAACAGGTCTGCAGCCAGTAACACAGTTTTAGCAGTTCATATCATCTTCCTCGTGGAGGACTAGCAGAAACTGGCTATTTTAAAAGAAGCCAAGGAAAACAAAAAAAAAAAGCCACAGGGTGGCACTGCAGGTAGGCTGTATTTTGAAACTGTTTATAGTTTCTTGTTCTGATTAAATCTGATCATATCTAATCCCACCAGTACAAGACAGGAAATTGGCTCATCAGTTTTTTCTTCATATTGTTCAGCAAAAAATATCCCTAGAATATAAACCACATCTTGAGAGATACGTTAGTGCAAAGACATCAGGATATTTCATTAATGCATTATGTGGTTTTTAAGAGCATAAAGCAAAAATAATGAAATTCTAAAGATACTCTACGAATTGACATGTATTTTTGATTCACTGTTTTGTTTTGAAATAATTTAACAAATTTTCACAGTGCATGTACATTTTCAAACAGAAGTTACATCACTTTCTTCATATTGTGTCTTTTTATCAATACTAAGATTGGAGAAATCTCTAAAGTGTTCTCTCTGAAACATTAGGTAGGACAATATTAACTTCTGAGAAAGTGAATAAACATCTGTGAAAATGGTCTTCATACTGCATTCAGTACTACCACACCCTTTTAAAACACTTCTCAGGTATAAAAGAATCATTCACCATTTGATGCAAAATAGAAGACCTAAGAGAACAATACTTCAAAGCTGGACTTAAAAGTCTATTTTCTGCTTTATTGCCCAAACTCCTGGTGTTTCAGTTAAAAGCCAAAGAGGGTTACAAGAAAAGCTATTCCTGTTCATTTAGTGAATAAACTGATACTGAAAGGAGATTTGGAGGTCAGCCAGGATTGCAACAGCTACTTTCCACTTTCAAACTAAAGGTTTCTTCAAGATATAAATCTGGTATTTCTGTAGTTTCTAAGCTAACAGATAACATAAGACCATGCACATATTAATCGCTTGAAGTCCCAGATAATTTTAAATGTTCAGTTTTGAAGTATGATCAGCAACAATTCGCTTTCCTTGTCAATGCTTATAGTAACAAATGAGAACAAAAAGCAATATTTTAGATCACTTGAATCATTTCATGAACTAGAATGACAATTCCTCTGCTGTCATTTTTTCTTATCCCTGAGGGCAAAACTCTGAAATAAAAAAAAAAAAAAAAAGAATATTTTATTCCCTGGAGGCCTGACGGAAATTCAAGAGGTAATTGTTTCAACTGCCAAATAGCTATAAGCCATTCTTTCTGCCATGAGATCGTTCCTCTTATTTCTTAAACTGTTTGTATATGGAGATTCTATTGCCATTAGACAGCACGGCATGAATATATGGACAAAGAAATGTTAACATAGCAGTGACTTTAGTGGGCCCCAAATCAAAACAGTGAGTTGGATAAGGTAAGTGATTACGTAGTAGTATTGATTTCCACAGCTATACAAATTTCATTTGAGCATATTGTTTACCTATTTTACTGTTACTCTATAGCACTCTACATTATAAAATATACATATATTAACGATTTGAAGACATGTCTGACAAATAGTAACTATATTAACAAGTTAGCGATAGTGACCACAGCAAAAATACATTCATTTTAGTATCAAAAACTCAGTGCTGTCGGCACTTATTAAAATCATGTGTTTAACAGAAAAGCATTGAAGACAAAATACACACTCAAAGGAAAATACTTCTTCCTGAACAGACAGCTATTATTATTTTGTCTGCTTGGATTTAGAACGCTTCTGTTCAAGTGTCTTCCTGTAGACACAGGACAACTGTGCTTACAGCATTGTGACACTGTACTTACACACAGTGACATTCCAGTTCCCTGGTTACATACACAACAACACAGTTTACCCATAACACAGTAAGGTCAGGTGCAACAAATGGTAATTAAGTCCATTAATTCTAAATAAAATAAGCTATTTAAGTTAGCCTATCTAAAGAGCTATTAGATTTTTTTCTGTCCACTTCTGTGGACACCTACACTGTCATGGACAGACAGCTAAATGGAATGGTACAAAATTGGGGAGCAGGTACTTTGCTTAACAAGGAACAGGCTCACCCTCAAAAGTACAGCCTCTGAGAAAGCTGTGTATAGTGAGGTGCATGGAGAAAGTAATTAGCATGCACCTGTTGGAGTTGTGATTGGTTTTTTTTTGGTTTGTTTGCTTGTTTTGTTGTTTCTCTCTCTCTCTGCTTTTTAACGTTCTTACAGGGAAACGTTGACAGGTAATTTGTACATATTCTGCATTTTGAGGTTTGGAATAATGCCTCAGGATGGCACTAAAAAGCCTATGCCATCAAATTACTAACTATAATTTCAAAGCTAGCCAGTGCTTTACACTTCCATAGTTGGTCACTAGTGACTTGAACAGCACTTGGGCTGTGATGTGACTTTACAGAACTTCTCGATTCTAGATGAGAGATTAAACACACACACACACCAAGAAAAGAAAAAAAAAAAGGCAAATTTTATCTCACAAAAATCAAATATCAAAGACTGGATTCTGCCAGTCCTAGTTTTGTCTCACCAGCACTAGAAAAAAGTCTATGTTTTTTGTATTTCAGATTTCTACTTATTTATGTAGATACCTAAGAAGTTCCTTTTGTTTTCAAATATTCTAGCATTTGTTCAAGAATGAAAAGAACAAAAATTAAACGGCTGCATAGCTTTTGACACTGCAACACAAAACATTTATGTCCACCCCCTAACAAAGAACCACAGTATCACACACAACTTTACACTCTATTCCTCAAAACACAATCAGTATGTAGCCCAAATTTGTATACAACCCTCAGGAATTTAGATACAAGAAAACACATCTTACTAAGCAAAACAAAAACCCCCATGCAACTGTTCCTATCCAGCACTGAAGCACATTCTTGCATTTCTATGGAAAATAACAGTGAAAGAGGCATAGCCACATATTCTCTTGAGGCCACGCGTTACTGAGCCACTGGACAAAGGACAAGTTCTGGTCCCCCATCACTTGTACAGACACATAGATCATGGGAACTTATTTTCTCTTGGTCACTTGGCTACACAGCTGTGTGTGTGTCATTTGTTTTTAGAACAGAAATGTCTTCCTTTAGAAGAACAACAGATTACTGCAATATTAAAAAAAAAGACAAAAATATCTGTATTGCTATGTATGGTATGTCTGACAGCATAAGCTGAAAAACATATGTAAAGCCACTATTTCACTGAACAGTGCAAAAGTACAAATTCTGCAAAATTAAAAACTTTAATAGTTTAGACGGTTGACTACTATCATCAGATCACTCTCAGGAAGAGTCCAAAAGCTATGCTGCAGAAGCCCCATCACATCATGATAATTTTGTCTCTGTCTCTTGCTGATGAATGATTTAAATTTGTGAAAACTTTCCTTTTTTCCAGGGGAAATAAATTTATTCTATCATCTAATCACAAGAGAGATGAATAGCCGCTATCAAGATTATCTAATGGATCAAGAAGTTATTTCCACTCCTGGATTTTTACCCTTGCCAGTTTTAAAATGTAGCCTCCATGCATGAAAATTTCTTCATCAACTTCAGTAGAACTAGGGATGGAACATGCATGGATAACCACTGTAATCACGTAACTACACCTACCATAAAAGGAAAATGGTTTTGTGCTGAAAGTGCAGGGACAGCCACAATTTTTGTTTGTTAGACAAAGATGGTCTACTATTGATTCAGACATACTGATAGGGATCAGAAAAATACTTTTTTGTTTTGTTTTGTCACTTCAGATATGTACAGAGGACAAAACAAGTTGTGACTGACTGCTCGGAGATACCAAAATTCACCTGTGAAATTAGGCATTATGATAAAAACAGAGGAAACGGACTGTGATTCTGGATTCCTCTTCTGCCAACCTCCTCTACCAACCTTTCACCACCACCTGTATCTAAGGATCAGCAATTGTCTACAAAACCTCACTGGATCCAACTGTTAATCATGGTATGAACTAATGCCTACTATGCCTCCTAACTACTCAATGCACACCAACAGCCTGGCTAAAACTGTTTTCCAAACAACTTTCACAAATTAACGTGGGTAACTAATGGCAGTTCATAACACACTGCACCAGTGCTCTATTTCTGTGTACACTCACATAGTTTCTCAAGCTCATCATCACATTTAAGCTCATAATTCTATTTTCTGCATGTTTGGGGATATATCTTTGTTCAATTCTGTTGTTCCACATCTGTCACAATGACACAGCAGATTATGTCAAAATTTTTTTAGATCATAAGTTTAAGTACAATCTAACAGCCTTTAAAAATACACCATTATCTTTCTGTGGTCATGCGTAGCTAACGAGGCTACCAGGTAGCTGTCAAAGGATCATAACAATGACATAAGGTTCTGAGAAAATTACAAGACAAGCTTTACAGCTGGGCCTACCTATAATTTCTCTGTCTTTACATTGTTCTTTTTCAAGCCCAAACTAAAAGGCAGAATATTATTAGCACTACTGATGCTAAGCGATGCAACTAAATGGCTGGTTAAGGAAAAGATGCCCTTACTTTCTTTACCAGAGGGATGAAGTTTCTTCTTCAGGTAACCTGCTCCAGGTCACATTCTTTTATTTATTTTAAAATAACAAAAAGAAGAAAGAAAATTGTCCATACACGCTCACAGTGGGCAAAATTGCAACACCCTGCTGTATAACACCGGATCAAAGTCCCAACCTTGCACACTTGTTACGCATGGGAGCTGGATGTGACCAAGAACACAAACTGACACTAGAAAGAATAATCTTTCTGCTTGTTTTCAGCTTATGTGAAATGCCACACTATGGCCAGCAAAGAAATTCCTGAGGAAAAGTATGTCAATTGAGCTGTGTTTGGGTTTTTGGATTTCAATTCAAAACACATAGCTATGTTAAGTACATATTCAGGTTTAATGTAACACTGGAGGATTATTTCTACTGTTGGCAACTACCATCAGTGACAATGCATACAACATTGCTACCTGAAAATATACAGAACTTGAAGGATTAAGTTCTGAGAAAGCTTGAACTTAAATTTTCAGTGAGAATATGTATAAGAGCATGCATAGGTATATGTAAATCAACAGAACAATTTAAATGAGCAAATATCAACTCCAGTAGTATTTAGAATTGGATCCTTTTATCTGCAAAACTTATGCTCACATGTATGCATGCCACAAACAAATAGAATGGATTAACGGATAGATTAATTTTATCCGCACAATGCAATACAGTTTCACATATTCACATAAGGCTTGTTATTGTTATGTCTAGTTCTCTCTCCTATTTTTAAAGCATTTAAGATGTAATACTTGAGACAGTAGAAACTGAAAGAGGCTGGCTGCTTGCCAAGTCCTTTTTCTATACTCTAGAAAAGTACATGCAGGCTCTGTTGACAAAGTATCCAGCTACAGGCCTTTGTATCTCATCGTGTTTCACAATGTAGCTCTCTCTGAAGAATCTCAGTATTTTGTAGCTAAAGTCCAATCCAAAACTCACACTTTTGGAAGCCTGAAGGATGTTTCTAACTGAAACCAGGACAATCATCTTCCTTTTTTGGCTTCCTGCACTTTCAAACAGAACGCTTATGTATGAATCAGACCACATTACCAAGCCTGGATATTTACAGTGATGTTAAACAGCCAACATTACATTCAACCCCATCAATTTTTGACATGGCAGTTTCATCTCTAACCAGTCTTTTTTATTTCCAACAAAATTACAAAAATATAATACTAGATGAACAGATAATATAGATCTCAATTGTTACTCATTTCACTCTACGCCATTAAGAGATTACTTGGTGGCTGTGCCAGTAGAGTACAAGATAAAAGTTTAAGATCAGTCATACATAAGGAGCAAACACCTGTCCAGCATCCATTATCCTGCTGCTACTGCATGCTTTCGGAATGGGGATTTGCACTGCAGAAGCCACAAACTATTATTTAATGCCAGAGCATACCATCAGACAAAACAGTTTGCAGAAATGAATTAAGAAATTGATTGAGAAAAAGAAAAATCTAGACTCCTTTAATGCTATACTCCAAAAGAGAAACATTTTGGGATAACATGCTGTTGAAATAGTGCAGTAATGGCTGCCATATTCAAAGCTAAAAGGCATCAACAAAATAAAATATTATGAACTAAGAGTCAGGATAGAAATTTGAGATGTACCAAACAAGGTAAATCAAAGAGAACAGGTGCTAGAGACCAGAAATTAAAATACAAAAGCTCCTTTATCCCACCAGCAACCAAGACCTCTCACAGAACAATTCACAGCTCACTTCTTTTACTAAACAGCCTGTAACACCACAAGCACATCTCAGCATCAGTACATGGGTGCATGCAAGACCAACTGTGATTCATAATTAGATACCAAATGAAATGTTCATGCAGAGTTTACCAAGTTTAGCAACCCTGCGGGACCATGACATAACTTTTGCAAGTTTGTCCAATCTTCACTGCCTAGCACATGATGCCCATAGTCTGTGAAATTCCTAACCTAGGAGACTTTCAAAACCTGGCTGAATAAGGTCCTGAACATTTATTCTGTGACATTAGCTCTTCTTTGAGCCACAGCTGACACAAGGTGACCTCCCACAGTTCCCCCTAACCTAAATCGCAGTGATTCCATAACCCTACCCTCAAAGAAATCCACAGAGACAGACTGTAACACGGGCCTTCTGCTATCCACAGATCAGCTATCTGCCAATTAATTTGTTCCAAATAAAGGAGAAAACGACTTGCACTTGCTCTGTGTAGAAAAAGACATTGCAACTAAATTCTTGAATCCTGAGCAAGTCCACTAATCTAGATCAGTGGTTGTAGCTTTTTTTTCTCCTCCAATTTTCAGATTCCTAAAAAGGTTTTTCAGTTAGCAGTGCAAATGCCTGCTTTACAGCCAACACAAGCCAGTTGGAATAGGCTTGTTCTCTAGCTGTTTTGTAGAAACCCAGTGTACACGGGCCACATGCTCTTTTAGAAACTGGTGACATATCCTTATGGCACAGTAAAGGAGCTGATAACAAAACCACTCATTTTATTTTCAGCCTCTTTAGAAACACAGCAATGTCTGCTTATGATGGGGTTGGGCCAGTTTTATGAATTCTGGTCCTTTGTTTATTGCCTGAGATCCATGCTCACAAGCCTAGACTTCCACCTTTCATACATACAGGTTTTTGCCTAAATAGTGGAAGGCTTTCACTGTGCAACTAAACTCGAATTAATAACCAGAAGCTTGGTTTTTAGTCAAAAGCAAACAACTTTCAAAGTTACCAAAAGAGCTACCCAGAATTTATAATACTTACTGCCACTCTTCACTCAGTCTAGCAAGGTCAAATACACTGTTTATGAAGCAAAAGCCTAAAAGTAAGTTGAGCAGTCTGTCTCTTGCACTTCCTACTGTTTCAGTATTGCACAAATTGCAGCAAGCATCCTTACACCAACAGACCAATTGGAAATGGAAGTTGCGGTATATCAGTTGGGACTATGAACTGCAAACATACAATGCAAATATTGCACCTGAAAGGCAATTAGCCAAAACAGATCAGGTAAAAATGGCTCAGGCTAGATTAGCATACCTACCAATAAATAAACTTGTACTTTTTCTTAGGACAAACCCAACACTTAGAAGGAGGAACTGGTGGTATCACTGACCACTGTAATTGAAAACCCTCCACAAAGCACCAGAGATGCTATGAAAAAACGTATTTCTTGTGTTGTTTTTTTTTAAATCTTATTTATTTTTATCGTTGTTACCGAGACTCTTTGCAAGTGAAAATGGAAGCCTGATTAGAAAGAACTCATCAGAATTTATCAGCTCCCAGTACTTAATTCCTGCTTGATTTAATTCACAGGATATCAGTCATTTTTCTGTTAATTGTAAGGTCAAAGAGAATCCCGTGTAAGCAATAAGCAGCAGGAACTAACCAAACAGAACACCGGATCTTTAATGCAAATGTGTTTCCTGGAGGAAAGGAGTAAATCAGTACAGATAATGTAGTACAGAAGCAGAAAAAGAGAAAAAGTTTTTTGTGTGTGTGTGGTTTTTTTTTTGTTTGTTTGTTTGTTTTTGTTTTTAATACAAAGCCTTATGTTCCAGTGAGAAATTTTTTCAACAGATTTGTTTTGGAACATAAGTAGCTCCACAAAACACGACAATTCTGAGGAATTTACATTCTTACCAAGGTTTAAGTTACTAATCAAAAGCAACAGCTGTTTGCTTTGTGGAAGAAGAGTTGTGATACTTGCTTGAAATTTTAGGGAAAAGAAAAAAAAAAAAAAAAAAACACACAACAAAAAGTACAAAACAACCTGCACAGCAAGATATGTCTGTGTGAGTGCATACCTGAGACAACAACTCCAGAAAATATCCCTCATTCCTTAGATAGTTTAATAAAAATAATACTAGCAGTATAATTAAGAGGCCTTCAGAGTACTGGAGCAGTTCAAATAATGCCTAATGCTTTTCAAATCCACCAGTTACAAGGTCACATCAACAGAATTCCACAGCACGTCTCCTGGCCTGTTAAAGAACAGCATGCATTTATATTAACAGCTGGAATTTGAAAGTTACCTTTAATGACCACAAGGTGTGACTACTAAGAAGTTGTATGCATTTTCCAAAAATCACTGGTCCAACCTAAATCATTACCTACCCTTATTTGATGAACCCCTGCTAAAGACACTATGACATCTGATAACCAACTGACTGAAACAAATCATTTAGTTTCTAAAAAACTAATAAATTAGGTTTTAGGCCTAGAAAAGGTTGCCCCTCCATAAATTAGTCACAAGTAACTGTACAGAAAAGTCTCTACGGGAAACATAGTCTTCTCCCAAGTACATCCAATATAACTTGATCTCCACCTTGGAACTTTATGCCGTTTCATCAAAAAGACTTAATTCCTGATCAACTCCTACAATTGTTTAGTACATACAAGAAACAAATTCAATATTTGAAAGCTCCTTCCTCCAATCCTACTCCTATGAAAAAGCAGAAAGAAACAGATTAGTGAGGCCATACTTCTTCAGAAATACATTTGTTACTGGATACTGGCATATGGTCATATCTCAGTTTTAATATGACCATTTTATCAGTGCTCCAAGAGGTTACCCCTGAGAACATCTCATCTCCAGTAATTTCGGACAGTGTTCTAGTATACACAAATAACGTGGCAATATAAGTGTGATTTAGAAAATAATTCAAAACCAGGAGGATAGATTGTTTCACCCAATACAAGTTCTCTCAACTGTGAAAATTTAGATGAGTAATGAATAATGTTCCAAAGGAACAGTCCTACTTAGACCTTTAAAGAAGTTATTTCAATTGTGCTACAGTCTAAACAATGAAATTGTAATGTCTCTTGGAACATTATTATTATAAATACATTTTTTCTTAGGTATTTATGAAGGCTTGTTACACAAGCCTAAACAGCTCCCACTATATCCTTCTCTCACCAAACTCCAGGTAAATGTAGATATGCTTTGGTAAATAACAGAAAAGTCATTCTGAACGTTAAACTTCATGGAAACCACATACTTGACAGATACATTTATAATTCATTATAAAGCAAATGTAATATTCTTTTCGTGTTGTTTTCATGCAATAAAGCCCTCAAGATGCTTTCAAGAGCAAGGCCTATCTGTTTTCCAAGACAGTCCTGCACAGTTGGCTCACAACTCCGCTCTTTACACTTCCTTACCAAATGCTGTTCCCCTGCCACACAGGCATGAGCAGTGCTTTCAAACCTGACGCCCAGGCATGAACCTCACTGCAGGGCCAGCTCTGCACTTGAGTACAAATACCTAGAGGTCAACAACTCTGTTAGCCAGCGCAAACCGCTACACTACAATCACGCTACCAAAACAGTTCTCTTCTTAACGACGTGCCCCTTTTTTTTTTTTCTCCCTCTATAAAAATGCCTGTAATGTTATGGAAACATCAACTTTTATTCATATACTTGCTGTTGTCCCAGATTCAGCTACTTCCATTTAAGAGAAACTTACATGTCTTAAATAACCATCTAAGTTATCCTACTGTGTACATGAAGAGAAAAATAAACCTGTGGGAAACAAACCAGAACAGTAATTTGACATACTTTCTTCCTGAAGAGAAGAAGTGCGTTTGAATATAGTGCTTGGAAGCCTAAAAAGTGTTACTTTTAAAAATCAAAGTTAAAGGCAACGCCATTCTAGTCAGCGTTGAGGAACACTAGAACAGAACGTTCACTGAAACGGGGAAGGGAAACACTTTTATAAAGTTAAGAGAAAAACAAAGCACAGTTCAGGCTACTGAACAAAGAGAATAGAGGGGGAAAAACATCACGAGGTGGCAAGCTCAGACATCTGCAAGGGGAGAAAGTCACCTGGCCATTTCCAGATGACACAGCTGAGTGACACAACTGGAGCTGGCAGGCTTTAACAGGCACCAGGGACACAATCCACAGATCCCCTTAATAAGCCACCCTTGGCCTGAATATAGGGAAGGGGGGTTCTATTTGTATAATCTAAGGAACTATAAAGAGATAAAAATAAACACTTTGTTTGCCTCATTGAATAGAGGATTAAAATAACTGGCAACGTTTTAAGTCATGCACCAGAGGTAGATTCACCAGGTCACAATTGGAAAAGGAGAACTGCCAGGCCTTGATAAGCATGGCAATTACCATTCTTTTATATACAGAACCACTCCAAGGGAGTAGAGTTTCCTTACACAGCAATAACAGCATATCCTTTGATTTATACAGTAGTCCTCCAGCAATACAACCAACATCCTGTTTTCATCTTAAACTACAGCTGGGTAGTTTGCCTACAGGCTTTATTTATCAGAGCTCCTATAACTAAGTCCTTTCTCATTATGAGAAACAGCACACTCAATTAGCAAGCATTTCATCTTCCTGACCTCTTTAGTTCTGAAAATTCTAACATCTAATCTATACTGTGTTCAGATGTATGCTGAACGCATCGAAACAATGTGACTCAAGTTTATAAATATTATCTAAAAACAGTGAAACACTACTCCAACCTTGGAAGTCATGTAAAAACACCCAAGAAAATTCAGAGGAAAAGGACTTCCTTGCTTTCAGAGGAAAGAACAGACATACTGATTGAATGATCTAAGCTGTAAGGCCTCATAAAGCCCTTAAAACACAAGTTCTTGTGACTTGAAAGCACTTCTGAATTCTCCCTCAATTTAGAATTTTTCTCAAAATAACAAAATCTCAGTAAAATACACCTAAAAGAAAATAACATTTTTATTAGATACCTTTCCAATTACTTTAAACATCTATCAGTTTTGTAGTCTGCATTACCACAACAGTTAAAATCCTGTCAGAATTGCAGTCATTTTCACATTCCTACCCATGAAGGAACTAGCCAAGTAGCATTTTGCATATGATTTACACACTCTTGCTCTGTGCCCATGCAATAACTCATGAACATTCCACTTGCATGCTGTCACCCTGCAGAGACAGAAGTACCACACATGCTTAGCTGTTAACCACACTTGTTCAAAACAGTTTTAGAAGCTTTTGCTTGTTAAATGTAATTCATTAAAAACTAATACAATGAGAATGTATTGCTAGTTATAGCTCCAAAATATCTACTTTTTTTCTTCAATACTAATTTACAGTCAAGCAAGGGATAAACAGCATGCCAGCAGAATGACAGTGGAAGCAGAAATGTAATTACCAATACCAACATAGGGCAAGCTTGTGAATTAGAAACTAAAGACCCTGATTCAAGAACACTAGAGAACTTTGAGTTTGTCTACACTGGCAAAAAAAAAAAAATAAAAAAAAAAAAAAAGACTTGAGGTGGGGGTGAAAGCAGAGGGATAGGCAAAATTACCCCCAACACAGCTACAGCAATAGAAGCTTCAGTGACAAGAAGGTGGGGAGATCAGAACATCACCTACACCAGAGCCTCTACTCTTGCCCGTAGTGGTAGGAGCTAGGTCAGAGACCAGCTGCAGGTATTTCCTTTGCCAAAATCTCTAAGACTTGTCCCAGTTCCCCCAGGCTACCCATAGTAGATCAGTGCTTCACAGAATCTGATCAAAAGCAGCATGAATATTATTTTAAGACTAAAGTTTGATACTGTAGTTTTTCAGCATGCTATCTGGAAAAAAAAAAAAATGTTGTCGGGCAGCTAGCTACACAGTTTATAAAAGCAGAAAGACACAAACAAAAGACAGCTAAAATTCAACTGAAAACACCATTCACCCTCACACTACCAAGTAAACAGCTATGGGCCAGCAGCCTAAAACCCAACAACCTCTCTGCCACACTTGTTCTCTTCCAGTAGAACATTTTGGGTTTCACACACTGCCCAAAGGCATCTGTGGAAAGAACTCCACCTTCCTATCAGGGAAGAGATTCAAGCTGTGGCTAATGACCCTTTGTTCTTTTGACACACCTAAAACAAAAATGACCACAATTTTTGGCATTTTTATTACAAGGACATGAAGTCACTGCCATACTGCAGCTAGTATAAAGAAGAAAGCCTCTCTTTGGAGACAGAACTTTCAAACTATTATTTCAAAAATATCACCAAATTAAAAGAGTATCTTCAGGTAAATACAGGCAAGGGAAAAGGTCCAAAGGCAACAAAAACCTTCACTGACTTCTAGCTGAAGAAAAGGACAAAAAGAAACTACAACTAACCTACTCCAGCAGCTGAAGAGCAGGAGTAAATCTATTCTGCTCAGAACAAGACACAGAAATCTTCCCTCCACTTAGACCATCCGTATGAGAGAGCCAAGTATGCCACCCCTGGCAGTTATCCAACTATCAAAACGAAAAGCAAGAAGAATGAAACTCCATAGCCTGTGTCACATCTGCAAATCAGTCCTCCCCATAAATAGCCACCAAACCATTTCTTGCCTGCTGGCCATTTAACTGAAACTGTTAATCAAGCCACAGACAACCACAGGGAAGACTAATTGGTGTAACCCCAACAGTTTAAGGATGTGATTCGCATCTGCTGACAGATCTGATGGTACTGTCAGAAGCTGAGTTTTTAAAAGGGTGGAGCTTAAGGACTTAAGTTTTACAATTTCAGCTAAAGTTTTGACATGTTTCAGCTCTCCCTTCCTATCTTTGATAAAGTATCATACGCTCTTTTGCAAGCACACTGGAGATCTTTCTACCACATTGGGCATTTACTCACATGACCCCACAAAGTAACTGAAGGAAACACTTCTCAGCGTATGACTGAGATGCGAAGCTTGATCTGACAGGATGTGGGAAAAGCCAGAAACTGTAGAGCTGTCATGATCTCACTGGGTTTTATTGAATCTTCAAGTGAATGTTAAAAACTCATAATCGTTTCTAATCTTGGACCTCCTGTTTACATGTAAGAGAATTCTTTAGATATTCGACCAGTTTTCCTTTCCGAGAACATGCTGTTGGCACCTAACTGTACAATTCTCAGTTAATTAGGGTAGGATTTTTCAAGGCTATTTCCATCTGAAGGTCTTCCAAGAAGCTCTGACAATCTTTCGTTTAAAACAATTCACTGGGCACTTCATTTCCTACCACAGATCTGTGCACCATGAGCAGGCAGAGGCCACATCAGCTGGTAAGAGAGCAGACAGATCACACTCAGGGAGAGTGAAGGAAAATCCCCATATAGCAGGAAAAGGGCTCTGTACCTGTGATTTGAGGCCCACTAGGCCAGCCTGCATGTGTCCGTCGGGTACGGCCCAGTAGTTAATAGTCAATAACCTGCAAGGGCACGGTACAGCTGAACTCACAACACAGCAGCAGCCATGTGTACACAGCATGCTGTACTTTCTCTCAAAGAGACCACTCATATGTGATTTCAAGCTTGAGCCCTAAACGTGTTAAATTAATCACGCAAATCTAAACCCTATATGCAATCAACATTAACATATTTTTCCAGTGAAAGCAAATATTGTTTATTTTTCTTGCCCTAACTCTTCCCTTTATTCATCCAGAAATTACAGACAGTTTATGATCACCATCAACTGGGGCCAGAATTATACTTGTGCCCTAATTCTCTCAAATAAAGCTGAGACCTAAGAGATGACCTGTTGAAGGTCACAAAAATGTCATATTACAATATCTGTCTCTTCTGAAGAGGGGCAGAGTTTTCACTGACACCACATGGATCTTTCCATGAGGCCATTCATGGTACAAAGCAGTTTTTTCAATCTCTATCTACAGTCAATATATGTATAAAATACTGGTTGGCACTGCATAGGTTGAAATTTCAGCATTTACATCGTGTGTCATTATTTCCAAACATTCTCAATTCTACCATAAAAACTTATTCTGGATTGAAGTCCTGGCAGGCAGTCTTAAAAAAAAAAAAATAATAATAATAAGATCTCATAAACCCACTGGCTGGCAAGTTTTACATACTGAAGCTACAGAATCCAGGAAACTTTTGGTGAGTAAAAGCAGGGGGAAGAAAAAAGAAAAAAAAAAAAAAAAAAAAAAAAAAAGGAAAGAACTATAAGCAGTGTCTTAAAGAACACCACCAGGCGGGGGGGGAAAGAAAAAAGAAAAAAAAAAAAGATTAGTTTGAATACTTCTATAACTATCATGATACCAAGTCTCACCTGCCTTTTTTTTTCTCCTCTAGATTAAGTCATTTTATACTTTGAAGCTTTCATATAGCATTTACAATTCATAACATTTCCCTCCTCTCCCTGTATTAATTTTAGATTTATGGATGAAAAAGCATTGCAGTGGTGTATTTTGGGAGAAAGACTGGAAAGTTTGTAAGTGTTTGGGCAGTGGAAATATGAAAACAGTCAAAGAAAGATGCTTAGAAACAAGACAGAGATTCCAACAGTTCAGACAGTGATGTCAGATCCTTATTAGTTTTCCAAAATAAGCTGCTTCAGATTTTCTCCTATCCCACTCACTATTAACAATAAGCTCTGAAGGAGCACTCATAAACTGCTGTAGTTTCCCACATGTGCATTTTCACCTTGCTTTTCTAAAGCATTGAACAAGCATTACCTACTGCCACTATAGTTGAGGGCAGGGGGGAAATGTGCCCTACACTGCAGGAGAACAATAAAAAAAAAGAAAAAAACTGAGTTAGTTTAATTTCAGAATCCTCTGAACACTGTACATATCACCTGGGAGAAAAACACCCCCGCCCCCCACCACAGAAGAACAGCCACTAAACAAAGATACAGAAACGTTAAGGAGTTGAAGGAAAAAAGATTAATCAGGTCCAGTTCCATCAGTTCATTTCTAAAACAAGTGTCCTGAGAACCTGCCATGTAAACATCAAATTACATATATCTGATTTTGAGGAATGACAAAACATAATACATTAAGAAAATCACTGGTATTGGCTCAGCAATGTCCTAAGTTGTCCTGGTATTGGCTCAGCAAAGTATAAACTCTGATTTCCTTGAATGGAAAAAAAATATATAGAATAAATCCCATGTCTCTGGCTATCAGTGCTGCCTTAAGATCTCAGTTCCAAATTCTGTCAGATGGGAAAACACCATTTATCTTTCAAACATCTAAAGGCACCTAAACAGTTGTGGTTTTGGAATTAAGTGTTACAATTCTTCTAAATTCCTATGCATAACCAGCAATAAAAGCATTCAGAAGAGAAGCAGCACATATAAGATCCAACAAAATGGGACTTTCCCTGTGAAGCGAGTACTTTAAAAACTTAATGAGGTAAAAATAGCTGAGGGATGTCACCAAGGATGGAATTAGTGAGGCTACTTCGTAATGTGGGTGGAAGGAGAGGATTAAAATTGCAGGCAAGGGGAAGTGAGATACCATGAGTCAGAGATCAGCAGGGGATACAGAAAAGTTTGTCTGGAGATTTCATAAAGTAGATGAAGAAAGCAATGACTGCTAAAGAATGAAAGCATGGGAACCAAGGGACAACTTTCAACACACAGTTTTTCTTGATTTTGGAGAATTTTATTTTATTAAAAATAAAAGAGCCAAAGCCCAGATTTCTGCCATAGTGTGGATTTCTGAATTGACACAAACTTCTGAAAATCATCAGACATTTCACCCCTGGAAACCTGCCTACTACTCTGTGGTCATCACCTAGATAACCTCTTGTCCATCTTACAAGCTGAAGAGCCATGAAAACACTTATCATTGCAAATAATTTCTACGCATCATCATTGCAAATCACAGAATCACAGAATTGTAGGGGTTGGAAGGGACCTCAAGAGATCGTCGGGTCCAAAGCCAGAACAATTTCACAATTAATTGTGAACAGGATGCCTTTTTTTTTTTTTTTTTTAATGAAAAGAACAAGAGTTTCTGCATTAGTAGCGGTGATGTATTTATTTTTGCTTGAAGGGGTTACATCCCAGAATGACACGTTGTAAACATTTTTCCAAACTACCTTTCTAACAGACACTTTGGCGCCTATTTTTAACAAAAACAGAGACAAAAATATTGTTCCTCCCAAGTAAAAAATGCTTTCAACATCGTAGTCTGAAGAATTTTTAAAAATAGATATCTCAGTAGATTACCTTCTACCTGCACTGCAATGTCCAGCTGTCTTCTCAGTCATGTTTGGCACTAAACAAGAACTGTACTGGGTTCCACAAAGGTCAACAGCAATGCAATGATACATAAACACTTGGTAAAATACCAAATGACCAGAACCAAACTCGCCACACTGTATTTTTCCCTACTACCCTTCTAACAACCTTGTTACCTGCACATTAAAAGTGTCTGGGCAGTAATAAGATACAAGCATGTGCAACTCTTCGGGTACAAGTCCTCTGATGCTCAATGAGAGAGAGCAGGTATTAGCGGTGGAGACTGTACAACATCTGAGCATGGCTCAAACACTCGGGAAGCTGCATATCACCCTAGGACAGTGAAGAACAGCACGGTGCCATGCTTAGAGAGGTCTGCAGAAAGGACACCACAAAGCCAGTAAGAACCCAGTGACATTGTACTTTGAAGTATAGGTATTTAACTTCAGAGCAAGACACAGTACTTCACATCATGTAAAGGTTTTTGTACTGTACCTTAATACCTAAGGAATCTGCCAAACTGCTTACACAGTTCGCAGTTAAAACTGAGTGGGGAAAAGACGCGAAATTACATCATCCACCAATACAAAGACCCTATTTTTAATGGCTTTGTCAATAAACTGCTTGTGTTGAAGGGACAGCTGAAAGAGGTACTTCAGCCTCCCCATAGCAAAATGTGTAAAAGCTGCTATACTTGCACATACAGAGCCCTAGTCTTTGGAAGAAAATGTATCATTAAGTCTGAAATGAAAGCCAGGTAAAACATCAGAAGGAAGTCAATTTTCTGGACAGAATTTCTTCGTTTTAGTTTTAAAAATCCCATTTTTTTCATTTGGGTCGGTTTCTTGTCAGAAACCGAAGTGAAAATAGACTTGATTCTAAAGACAAATACACAAGTTTATAATCCTGTTCTTTTGAGATAGAGTGGGTTTTGGAATTAAAACAGCATTACTTTATAAGAGAGATGCAGGGCAAGTAACAGAAACTGTATGATCACTGGTACTTGAGAAAAATTCTAGCTCACAATACTTACCTACTCGGCATAGAGTAATTGATTACACTGTTCAGAGAGGAGGAGAGGTTGATTTTTTTTATATATGGTATTTAAATAGGAGTAACATTTTCCAAACCATATAGGTATATATCTAGAACAGAAATGAACAATAAAAGACAAAATTTGCAGAAAGTATTTTTAAAGTACAGCTAAAAAAGTACGACTAGCAACCTATTTCTTCAATTGAAGCCTTTGCTGAATTAATGCTCCCAGCAACAAAACCAATGCTTTCTCACAGAAGAAAGCTCATGCCTAGCCAAAAATATTCATGTGCTCTATTTTCTTTAACTGAAAATAGCAATCCTGACAATCCTAGTCTTGCAGAACAGTCGACATACACACAAACTCCCCAGGGAGACGTTTCACAGACAGATTAGGGATCCATCCTTCAACCACCCACATGTCTTTGATCATTTACAACCACCAAAAGATATACACAAATGTATGTGCCCCTTTTGAACTAGATAAACTCCAAGCAAATAAAAAACAAATCCAGGAACTCCTAGGTTAGTAAATATTCCCATGGTATTGCAAAAAAAAAAGTTTCTAAAAAAAAAAAAAAACATGAAAAAATGCGTATTTCTCTATTTGTCCATCAACATGCAGATTTTAAGTCAGAAGGCATCTATTTGAATCCTAGTTAGTAAAAAGTTTACTTTGATACAAAGAGTTACATTTCCAATTGTGAGACCTCACTTCAGGAGAGAATTCAGGTGAAACCTCAAGTTTTTAATTGCCTGTTACAGCTCAAAACAGGGTTGTTGTGTTGTTTTGTTTTTTTTTTTTTCCCCTCTTGAGCTTCCCATTGTCGCATGCTGCACAGCCAGAGTTTCCTCTTCATTGTGCTAATGCTGGGCATGGCCACAGAACTCTACAGGAGTCTAGGAGTCAACATCTTGGCCTCCTGTCATCCTCTACTGCCTTGACGTCATCTTGTTGAATTTTAGAGCAGCATACAGTGACAGCAAATACTCACAGTAAAGAACAGCCCTTTCTCAAACAGCAGGCAGCTGAGTGAGCTTAAGTGAGAGCAGCAGGTCAGCCCCTGGGGAAGCTGGTGAGAGCCAGGTGAAAAGGAAGGGAAGAGCACCGTCAGATTTGTTTTAACTTGCAAGCAGTCATAAAAAAAAAAAAAAAAAAAAAAAACAAAAAAAAAACAGCTTTCCTCATATTCAGTTATTTAACAGAGCAACTCATCATACCAACTTGTTAATTTCTTGAAAAAATATTTAGTTGAGCAGGTGCTAACATTGTTACAACTCTAATAGCAGTAGGGGTAATTTGGGATCCTCAGCTCCCCAGCAGCACAAAATTACAGCAGTGGCAGCCAGAAACAGCAGCAGCCAAGCTAGAGAAATTTGCACACTTAAAAACTTTCTTCCAAGCTACAGTCAAGGAAGCCAGAAGTAGTACTGGACTTCACGAAGGAAGGTCTACAAAGATGCTAGATTACAGCAGAAACCATTGGTTTCTGAACTAAAAATATTCCTACTGAATTATTTTACCTATCAGATCATAGTAATCATGTGAAGCTCTGTGGTTTCCTCTGGGATCTAAGCTTCTGGTCCCTACAATGGGCTCTTTTCTTCTTTCACCCAACACAGATACTACTACCCAACATAAATAGTGATCTTCAGGTTTACGTAAACACTGTAGCCTCTCTTAAAGTTAACAAAAACATCCAGTAACAATACCAAAAAAAAAGAACGAAGCGTAAGATGACACTGAAACCCACCTTCCAGTCCAAAGCACTTTTTTTTCTCACATGCTGTTTAAATCTCACTAATGACTAGCTCTCACTTTTCCTTTTCACAGGATACCATCACACTTGGACAAAGGCTTGAAATAACTGCTCATTTCTCTATTTGTGCATTACCCTCCCACACATTTTTTCACTCTAGTATCCACATTCCTTAGCCCCCTAATGCTTCCTTGATCTCATTCCCACAGCAACACACTCCAACGGGGAATATTACCACTGAGTACTCAGCTATGATTTCAGACTTGACAAGGTTTGAGTAACCAAACCAGCCATTAAATGCAACAACATTTGATTCATGGCACCACTATGTCATGTAACTATTTGATGCTGCCTTGATTAAGGCAGATTTGTTAAAAAGAACAACATAATCACCTCAAGAGGTATTACGTATATATTCAGAATTCAGATAGTAAACTACACCCTGGAATGAAGAACATTTAAGTGGCTCCTGATGGGGATCCACCCACAAAGTGGTTAACTCCCTGTTTCAAACACCCAGCAAACTGTGGTCACAAGATCTCAAACTTCTTTCCATTTTGTTGTATCTCAATTAGATCTTCACCAGGGTCATGGAAGTGAGAAAAAAATCTTTATCTTGAACTCCTCAGTATAAAAGATAGAGCACACCTAAGATTGAACTGCCTTGCCTGTTAGACCCATGCCAGCCTAAATTCCGAGTCTTGATAGTACTACCGTTTAGTACCACAAGCACAAAGGTCTTGCTTTTATCCATGAACATCTATATACAGTGAAGTACTATACAGGCAATAGCAACCGCTAATTCATTGAAAATGTAGTAGTTTCAGGCTGGACCTGAACTCCACCAAACTGTACAAGCTTCAGGCACTCCACCACCACCCTCCAACCTGTTGCTGTGGCTTGACAACAGAACGCTTGAAGTAATTGCTGCACCTCCTGCCCCATTCATCCCACGCTCCACACCACAGAGGACCTTCATTTATGCCCCAACAAACCTATGGCCATGTTGTGAACTAGCTCAGCTGACAAAGAACAGATGAGGAGAGCTCAAACCAGTATTTTAAGCTTGATACCAGACACTTTTCAACACTGCACCACAGCTGACATGCCTAGAGATCCATAAACCGATTGAAATTATTTGCTAAAAGAACTCAACAGTTGTACTCAAGCAAAGGCACACAACAGAGAGTTTTTTTTTCTGAAAACATTCAGATCTCTCTCCTTCAAAGGCAGCCCTAACCACATAAAAAGATTTCTCTCCTGTTCTTATTAAAAACCTCAGTACCTTCACGGGGCTAAACAGCCAGGGAAAGGGAGCATGAAGACACACCTGAGGAGAGTTCCTGGCAGTACCCTAAGCACAGCTCAGCTTAGGCCTGCCCCTACCCCCTGCTACAGCCATCTCTGTCTTCAGCCCCTGGAGAGCAGCTGTAGCTCCTAAGCATGTTTTCTTTAGGCAATCAAAAAAAAAATAAAAATATTTTGTCACTTTCTTTAAGTAAATATATAGCTCTGAATACAAATGAGATCACATGAAGTTATCGTAAATTGATTAGATCTGAATTAAAAGGCACACCTAAATGGTCATTATAATATTTCAAAGGAAATAAATCTGTAGTTTATCAAGAAACAATTTTGCTCCAATAGTTTAACAGCATATTTGCTGGCACCACTTCACAGTAAAAGTCTGTGTCAACTAGCAAAATCTACTTGTCTATGTAAAAATTGATTTTCACCAGGGATACAGCTAGCTTGCAACAGCAGGAAAAAATGAGGTCAAGATGCTGGATACCAGCCAGGTTTTGTTTTGTGTTTTTTTTTTTTTTTTTTTTTTTTTAAAAAAAAAAGTATTTAAAAAAACACGCATCTTCCTATCATCCTGTAACACAGTCAATACACAAAGCCGATTCACCTCTGTGCTGAACAGGAACACACTGTGTCAGCTGGCCTGGCAGGAACATACTTCCAGGAGTGCTCCTCAGACTTGAGTCAAGATGGATGAGCTATAAAATTATTAAGGGTAGGTCCAGCCAAGTTTCATCTCCTACCAGAGGAAACTATGTGGCACGTCCAGCCAGTTACTGGGCATGCCTTCTATTCACCATATTAAAAAAAAAATCCAGCTGAGTATTTAAAACAAAACAGACCTTTATGAATTTACCTTGGTTGTACTTCGAGAATAACATAGTCGTGTACCCCTGCATCTTTTTCTCCCAATCCACAAACTTTTTTTAAAGAACATTTTTTTTAAACAGGAAAGTATAATCCTGTATACCCAAAAAAAAAAAAAAAAAAAAAGTCCTCCAGGATATAGTTATGAGATACTTTCCAAATCTTGTCCCAGTAGAACAAGATAAGAAAATTCCATAGAGAAAAGCCACGACGTATCACAGAGGATTAAGCTATACAGAAGTTCCAAGGCTAAATAAACACTGACACTTGAAAACCCACAAAAAAAAACTTTAACACATCTACCTTTCTTGGCAGTTAGCATAATTTGAGTTTTTAAACTGTGAAGAATTATCCATAATTACACCATGTAACTTTAAACAGTGATTTAAGAACACACTTGCTGCTAAACAGTTTTCATCTGTGTTTCAACAACATTTCCCACCTGGCCAGGCAGATTAGAAGATATAATGCAAACCAAAGAACATTACTATTTCTAACACAATTTGTCCCATAATCTCATTTGGTGAAGAGAACCACAGCACTGCTAACCATTCAAAAAAGAATCTGTGGATCCTATTCAGTAAAGTGGGAGGGAGTTGCTGGGTTTGCTGGTATATCCAGTTTTGTGTTTTGTTTTGTTTTTTTTTCCCTCAAATCTAGTATGAACAAATCACCTTCAGGAAATATTTCAGACTGCCAATAAGAAACTCTTGTAACAAGAGAGGAAGAGTAAGCTGATTTTTCAAAGAACTAAATTATATGGGAACAGCTGATAAAAGGCCTGAAAATATATCTGCAGGGCTAATGAAAATAAGCCTTGTTGCTAGCTACATGTTTTTTCAGAAATGAGATGTGAATGCTGACAGATGCTTGAAGTCACATTAAGGGAACACGCTACTCCTCCTACCTTAAAGGAGCCAGGCTGCAGACAAAATTGCGTACAATCGACAGCTTTATGGCAGGCTGCAGACCTAGGGAAGCTGTTAGCACACTCAACCCAACGTTGTAGTTGTGACTTTTTGCTTGTTTTCACACTCCAGCCTGCAAGTACAACTGAGGGCTTTCCAGACATACCACTGCAGCCGCTTCCTAACCTCCAATCATGCTCCATTATCATACGCTTGGTCCTTTCAGCTGAGCATACATTCCCTACGTTGCAGAAATGTACTAATTATCTATACTGTAATTGTACCTTCTACAGTGGCTAACAAGATAAACTTCACTTCTCTGTGGCTGTGCATAAGCGTGGAGCCGCCACAAGGCCCTAGGCAAACAAGTGCCCCTTCTCTACCAGTCCCCGTATTCGCTTCATCCATCGCTTCAAACTGATCTGATTACTGCGGCTGCTACAGCAAATCACCAACTCCACCTGCTTACCACGTATTCACTTGGTCAGAAATGCAATTACTCAGCTTTTGCAGATAATACACAAGCTTCGGGAACATCCTGGTGTTAAAATACACACTCACCAATTATTTTGTCCCCACTATTTAAAGGTCGGGCTAGCAACCTCGCCGGGGACCTGCGGGGTTGAGCACACAGCTGCGGAGGGCACCCACCACCCGCAGGCACACCGCGGTACCTGCGGCAGCCCCCGCCTGCCTGCAGCCGGGACCCCGAGCCACGTCCTACAAGTTCCATCTCCTGACGGGCTACGGGCGGCTCGCCGCCCCTCGGGCAGGACTAGCGCTGAGGCGCAGACACGCCGAGCTTCACCTGCCCGCTCACCTCAGCCGGCTCCCGAGGCGCCCCCAAGCCACCGCTCCCAAAACTCGAAGCCAGCCCGCGGGCGCCGTCCGGGAGGGGAACGCGCCGAGCCCCGCCGCGAAGCGCCGCCGGCCGGCAGCTCACCTCACCTCACCTCACTTCACCTCACCGAGGGGCGAGCGCTGGCCCCGCCGGGAGCCCGCTTTCGGTGGCGGCGGCGAGCGGTCGGGTGCCGTCGAGGAAGGCAGGGCCGCGCTCTCCGCCCTCCCCTTCCCGCCGCGCCGGCGGCCGTTTAACGGTCGCTGGGCGGCCACGAGCACGGCGCTGCCGTCGCCCGGTCCAGGGGCAGAACCCGCGACCGTCCCGTCCCGTCCCGTCCCGTCCCGTCCCCTCCTCTCCTTCCGCGGGGCGCCCGCAGCCGGCTCCGGCCCCGGCGGGAGCGGCGCTTACCCTGAGGGCGGCGGGGCGGCCATGCCTGCGGCGGGGTGAGCGGCCGCCGGGCCCCGCCTCACCTGCTCGGGGAGGGCCGGGGAAGGCGGCCCCGCTCTGCCGCCCGCGGCGCCGCCTCGCCCCCGAGCCCAGGCATTCCCCGGCTGCTTCCACAGCGCGCCCGTGGGGCGGCGGCGGCCACGCACACGCGGCTCCGGCTCCGCCGGGGCGGCCGCTCGCCGAACCACACCTTGGGCGGAGAACGGGGCGGGAGGGGGGGGTGTAATAAAACCTTTTAAAAAAAACTTCTCGGTGAGCAACTTGAAACGCGGAACCTTTCCCGCTCTGGCAGCCGGCGGGGAAACAGAGACTCCCTGTTCCCGGCCCGGCTCCTCCCTCCGCCTGCCCGCACCCACCCGGCCCCGGCGGGCTGACAGCGGCCGCTGTCCCGGGCTGGAATTTTCCTCTCCCCGGGCCCGGCCCTCGGGCTCGTCCCGCGGAGGTTTCCCTGCGGCTGCCCCCGCTCCCCCCGCCGGGCTCTGGCGCTGCCAGGCTGGGGCAGGAGCACGGCGCCGCCTGCCCCCGTCGCGGCCATCAGCTGGCGCTAGGAGCGCTTTGGGCCGGAGCGGCAGCTCGCCCTGTGCAGAGCCGGCTTTCCTGCGGGACGGGCGGCTCCGCTGCGGCCGGGCAGTGAGCGCGGGGCAGGACGTGCAGCTCCGCCGGGTCACCTCCCCGCCGTGCCGCTGTCACACCGTGTGGCCGGGGGATGCACAGCAAAACACAGCTCCGCAGTCGGGAAGTGCTTTGGCACAACAACAAAGCAATCTTTTTTTTTTTTAATTATTATTATTATTTTTTTCTTTCCCGTGAGGAAAAACCAGAACGTGGCATTGAAGTACAATTTCCCTTTTTCTCACTAGTTCTAGGATTAAATATCTAGGAAAAGTATTATAACTGGCCATTCTATGCTAATACACGAGCTATCTAGTATATAGCTCATCTAGTAGATACACTGTATCCAGTACAATACAGTATATAGTATACTATATTGTACTTTAATAATGTTTTGCTTCTCGCCGTGTGCCGTTCTCACTTGTACCGTGCTTCTTCAATAAAGCTTTTATTCTGCTTGTTTTCTGCTTCTTCAATAAAGATTAAATGACCTGAAACTGCCTGTTTTGACAGATTATCGAGGTTGTTCGCAGCCTGAATAACCACATGCCATTATCAGGCACGCCCCATTAATCTGGGTAAATTTCAAAACCCAAAAAAGCCCCGATGAGTCAGGTGGACTTTCCATGGCTCAATTTTCAAAGAGTTCAACAAACTGATCTGGCAGAAGAATCTCAAGAGCAATCCCAGGGACGACCTTAATGTAAGTCTGATCTTTTTTCTCCTCTGATCGTCCATCCTTTCTTTTCTGATGCTCCTCAAATTGTTTGGGCCCTGTCTAGGTTACCATGAAGGCTGAGAAATATTTCCTTTGTCTGTTCCTGCAGCAAGGGCAGGGTAACTGTATTCAGAGCATAGCCTTCCTGTAAGTATAAAAGAACTTCACGTTTGTAACCTGCTACTTTTCAGGCAAAATCATTAGGTGACTCCATCTTCTAAATGCTAACCAAACTGCCATGTTGCAAAGGTGAGATGATTCAACGCTGCAGCACTGTTTGAACTGAAGACCATCACAGCTGATCATGCTTTAGTTAAAAATGATCACATAGATTTGTGTGATGTTGTTCTAATACACTTTACTGGACAGGTAGGAAACTGTTGTAACATTCCCTTTAAAATCTCATTTGAAAACCACTATATGCTATAGTCTAATTCTTTGGGCAAGCACTAATCCAGAATGAAGATTGCAAACTATTGAGTAGCTCACATGGGCTAACAGCAGAAATTCAGCAATGCCAGGAAGGAACGTGATAATCAACACAAGGGAAAATATCTAAAGAGAGAGAGAGACAGACAGACAGCAATGGCAATTTCCAATGGAGGAATGAATTATCTAAAAGAGCAGTTCAGTCAGTGATGCTAATCTCACTTAAGAAGGGAGAGGTTATGCTTATCTTTTTATTCTACCACTTTTCTTAATCAAACCTCAGTTGTCAACTGAGCACGCATGAAATGCTGATCACTAGAAACGCTGCAGGCTCTAAACTTGAGCGCCTGCAGGCCATGTTCTGCAGTGACAATTTTATGACGACTAAACTTTAAATAGTTGGTTTTCTGAGATACTGGAGATACCATATTTCCTAGGGATCTGAGATTTTAAAAACAAAATCTGCACTCCAATGGCACTTCTGTTTTTTACCAACAGAAAATCAGTTCTGTGTTTGTGTTTCAAAAGTCATTGATAGAGTCAAACTATTTTTATTTTCCTGTTTTTGTAAAGTTTACAGCTTTGTCCTGAACTTAAAACATGGCTCATATAAAGCAAATGTAACTTTCATACACTATAAACAGAAGACTAAAACAGGGAGCTATATAATGGAGCTATTAATACGCTCTCCATGTCCTCTGTTGAATAACTTAGAGGGGGGGAAAAAAAATAAAGAGCATTTGAAGAAAAAATCTGTAGCTTTTTCAAGCTAATCTGAGGAGATAACATTGTAGAAGTTAACAAAGAGGCAGGTTATTAATTGTACAGTTGCTATAATGTCATCCTTTGTTTATGGATTGAGGTAAAACAATCGTTTAGCTAGAAGCATTAATCCACGTGACAAGTTGCCACCTACCGTACGCAGTAAATGTACTTGGTGCCATTGTATACTTGAGCATAAATGTTTGCAGATTAATACCCATTTCTGATTACTGTTAGCATAACCTTCAGCTAGAGAGAACTGTTAATTCCAATGGCTATTTGAAGGAGAACCTCTGCCTTTGGTAAGGATGTGAGTTCCAGGCAGCTTACTAAGTACATGTTTTTCATACAAGTTAAATTACTAAAAACAAAGTCCTGTCTGTTCTGAAAAAGCAGTAATATCCCATGGCATTTTTTGTAACAGGCAGTGGTTGTCCTAGATGTCTCCGGGAAAATCTCCACGCCTCCACCCACACAGCAGGATAGTACTGGTGGTTGCTCTCCTCTGTTCAAGAGGTTGCCAGAAATGTGGAGTGCAAACATTTTGGGATGAAAGGTGCAACAGAAATGTAATAGACCATGTAATTTCTCAAACAGGTATGCCCTTTATTGCGTGTAGTGAAAGGTATTAGAGGCATTAAACAGACCACAGGAGTCCTACAAAATTTTCTCTGTTGTAAAGCTCTGCTTACAAGGTCTTTCTGATTCAATTTATTCACATATATCAGAATATTAGTGGCATTTTGTGGTTTAAGGATAAAACCTGAATGCCTGCTTGTTGTAGTTGCGTATATAGAAAATCATGCTGTATCATACAGTCATTTTGCATAATATTGTGCAACAAAGGTGTGGAATAGAATATGGAATTGAAGGGTGTTTTCCTTGTTAAACTAATTTTATGATGCATCATTAAAATAAGTTAGAGAGCTGAGCTGTTTTATTCTGCTGCTAACCAGATATGATAAAAATCTTTTTTTTTTTTTTTTTTTCCATTACAGTATAGTGATAAAGCAAGGAATTGTTATATGACTCTTGCTTTTGTTTAAATGAAACGGAGTCTGTATTTTTTTTTTTTTCCTACAGAGCAGGCAATCAGCTAGCATCGCATCCTGTTGAACAGTTGCCTTTTCTGTGTTTGCATTCCAGCATGTGGGCGCGGTTTGGGGAAGCATGCACACACATGCATACAGACACTGAAAGTATTGCTGTAGGCACAGGGACAGGTTTTTGTGCCCATCAAAACTGTGTGCTTAATTAAGGAACACTACACACATCTAACCTATAAATATACAAGAGTATAGTAAGCATTTTGGTAATGTCTTTTTTGTAAGGAGCTCTGAAAGCATTTCTAAATATTATGCTACCCCCATAAAGAAGTTAAAACCATTATATCTAATTCTTATATTAAGCAACCTTGGTGCCCAGAGATTAAACAATTTGCTAAAATTCAGCTAGTTGGCAGAACCGCTGTGAATAACATGATTTTGTATCACTACTAGTTGTATTCTCTACTTTCAACAGCAGATAACCTTAAAAAAATGGATGATGATAATCAAAGGCAGCTGCCTGGGTAGATCTTAAGTTTGTAAGTACATAGAAAATTAGAGAACTGATTTTAAAATGAGTAGCCTTCAAATTTTGCATCAGAGATTTACCAAGTAGTTCACTGATATGTGGATTTCATAAACATGTAAACATAAAGGCATCCTATGCCTTTATTGATGGATTGATATCCAGTTTATGGTATGACTACTAATATTTTTAAAGTGCATAGAATATATAAAAGAATGATTTATTTCCACCTAAACAATAATAATAAAAAAAAAGTTTTAAATATTTCAAGTTAGAACCATCCTATCTACGTGACCAAAGGTAACGTTAAAATTATCCCATGGCTGGGTTTGTATGGGTTCGCTGCTTTCCAGTGGAGCCCAATTACAGTAACTGAAGCGTGACAGACTCTACCAACCTCAACAAGATTACACAAGTAGTATAATTTAGTCTTCATGTTTAATATTATATTTTAGTAATTTATATTTGTCATGTCTGTGCTGGCCACCTACACGTAGACAGATATCACCCCGAGAAGGAAACAAATCACTGTATTCTACATTGCAAGCAATGCATTGTCTGTTTAACACTTTGGCCTGATAGATGAACTTGTCAAAAACTAAGACTGCAAAAATGTACCCCATATACTCTCAAGTATGGGTCTAAGTCATTTTTGCTTTTTTATAGAGAGTTTTCACAATATTTGTCTCTATATATAACTGTAAATGCAGATCCAAGAAAATTTCTTCTTTTATTAATACATTCCAAAATATATTTTGCTCCTAAGTCTTCATTACAGGTATTTACTTTCTTAGAGATGCATTGTCCTTTTGGCACATATTTATGATTAACATGATACCATGATGCATTCCCATGGCTACCATTATGGTTTTACTCTGCTAGTGTTTTATTTTTGCTTTTGGATCAAGGTGAGTATTTTACCATATTACATGTCGTGATTTTTAAGTTATTTTGTTGACCGGTATTTCTGAAAATAACTTACTGAGGTGGAGAAAATTTACACCTGAGTAATATCAGAAAGCTTCAGATGATGTTAAGTATTGAATGATGTAAGTATCACACATGCACTGTCGTATCCTGTTGCAATGTTAATTATTTTTTAAAACAGCTTTGTTTAATATTTTCAAATCGCATTAACCAAAAAAGTTGCAATTCACAGATGAGAGTGAATTTAAATGTTAAGCTTACCTAAAGTTTAGAAGAAACTACAAGTTCTCTGAATTGGCATCATACAATAAATTTACAAATTATGGATGTTCATATATAACTAGGAAAGTATGCCATGCAAAAATCCTCAACATTGAAGTCTGTAGAGTCTAAACACTAAGACATATTTACAAAGAAAAACACCTTTGGAAAATAATACATTCATAATATTTGTTCAAGTAATTAGTAATGCATTAGCTTAAGTCTTATTATATCATAAAACAAAACTACAAGAAACAATCTTTTCCTATGAGAAAAATACACTTAGATTCAAAAAAGATTTCGGAATTTCTTCAACAGAGATTCAGAAAAGACATATGGCATAAATAAGCTGTAAGTAGAGGAGTTATCTTAGGTCCTGAAAGCAAGATACGTTAGCACAGGAGTAGTAGTATGCTGCACAAACTTGTATCCCTCAGTGTTCTAGCCAGCTCCCTCAGATCCAACCTGGTAACTCTACAGGTCTCATGCTTTCTGTCCATCCTCCAACGTATTGCATACATTTTGGCAGAATCCAGTGCCATATGTTTAGACAACTCTGAAGCATGCAGAGGGAGTTAAATACAGAGCTCTCTAGTCATAGTTATGAAATGTATGCTATGACTAGACAAATTAATAAATCAGGAGGAGAGAGGGGAGAGGCCCTCCTCCCCTGAAATGCTAATAGCAGAAGTCCCTCTGCTCTGTGTACAGCGGGACTCACTGCTGGCATGGACCCCCCAGAAGGGCTCCAAAGGACAATCCCTATCATCTCTGTTTTAAATACATGATGGTACTGAGATGTTCAGCACAAAGCCAAGACAACTTCAGTTGAACACTGAATTCAGTTTCCATTGAATTCTAGGGACCTGGAAAACTCTTATTTGTCAAAAAAATAAAAAAATAAAAATAAATGCTCACCCCTCCTTCAGATGGTTGCAGTTTCGAGAACACCATGTTGCATTAAGTTCTACTGAAGTCATGCTGTAGGCACATACGCTGATTTTGATCTAACCATTATTAGTGTTCTAAACTTTCAGAAAGCTGTTTGTTTGTTTTTCCAATAAATGTTTGAATAAAAGTCAAGAGCAAAAACTTACACAAAGGTTTTAGTTAGAGTACCTGGCAGAGTTTACCAAGTGTGAAAATTCTCATAGCCCTTTCAAAGACATTTTCCAGGCATATCACTTATCACTATGATTATAAGAAGCAAGAATGAACATGGACGGGAACTCAAGGCTGAGTACTGCTAAATTTGGCTTAATGTTTAGTATTTACCTCATAAGAGGGAGCTGAAATATTGTCTACAGAAATTCTTTGAGGTTTTCAGCTGAAAATTATTACTGATCCAAGACCAAGAATTTGCATAAATAATTTCAAGTCATTTCAGCTTCCAAGATATTTTGACTCTTTCTTTTCTGCTGCTTGCCAGTGTCTTCTTACAGAAGTACCTTATTAGTGAGCATCCATGTATAGTCAATGCAGCTTGAGCAGGCACGTTGAGGACAGTTTGAAACCAGCAGCTGTGTGAAGCTCAGCAGGGGCTAAGAACTCATTTTTGGACCCAGGTTTCCTGGAGAATGTTGAAGCAAAATCCTGTATCTCTTTGGCTACCTTAGCAGTAGTGCACAGGACAGGAGAGTTCAAGGGTAGCTCAAGTATATTATCTAGTATGTATGCACCAGTATGTATGCCAAATAAACACCATAAAGATGGTAATTAAACAGCCAAGTACTCTCACATAAAAACAGTAAGTCCGTGGTGATGTGCACTGAGCTATCTAACTTTTGTGTATGTTGCATAAAAATATAACTTGAATGCATACATATTTGCTGTTGGTTCATTAAAGTGCAGCACTTGATAAAATTTAGCATTTTGAAATGCTTCTAATGTGAGCAGTCAAGTTGTAGTTAAGTTTAATCCATGTAAGAAATGTATGGAGAATTTACTAGCACTAGTTTTCCTGTTTTTTTTTGATGTGTTACGTCCATACACCATGGAAATCCAATTCACCATTAATTCATTCTTCTCTCCTTCCAAATTGCTATCACGTAGTTACTGCTTTCTACCCACTCAATATGGCACAGCCTGGAAAGTTCTGTTCATACCTTGAAACAGTCAAGAGTTAAAAAAGACTAAACAATGTTTGGTTTTGTTCTGCATACTGTGGCATAAAAACAAATCTAAAAAGGCACAGAATTCTCACATGCTAATTGCTATGTTCACCTGTAGCAGTTTATATTGCCTTTTGCTGTACATTAACATCTATTAAGTCATCCTACTTAAGTACTGTGTACTCATCAGAGATAAACGTTGCAAGAAATTGTCCAGATATTTTCATTAAAAATAAAGTAAAATTTTGAAAAGGGAACAAGCTAGGCTAGAGCTTGGAATGCTCCACACAGAACCAACAAACAGAAATGCCCTTAGCTCAGCTGATTTGACTTGGGCATTAGACCAGATTTAGAAGTCTGTGCAATGTTTTTTGCATAGCAGTACAATTGCACAATTAAAAGATCTGAAGATTCAGCTTTTAAATAGCTCATTAAAGGTAGAATTATTTTTAACCTTTTCCTTTAGAATAAAAAAAAAAAAAAAAAAAAAAAAAAAAAAACACAGAACAAAGATTTTGAATGCATCAGTCAGCCCCAGTCCATGACAAATGGGCAGCTCCCATGTGTCACTTGTTTCTGTCAGGAGATGTGAAATTCCCACCGTCATTGTATACCGAAGCCTCAGGCCACTCAGTTGCTATAGTAGTATAATAGCTATTTCTGACTTTGTGGAATAGGGCCAATGTTTTTCCCAGGAAAAAGGGATAGAAACTGAAAAGAGTACCATTTTTATCTTCTCTATCTCTTCCTGGAGAAGACTGGACAAGTTGATGGAGGAGAAATCCATTAAGAGTTATTAAACACAAAGCTCCCTCCCTGGCTTAGGAAGTTCCTGAACTACAGATCGCTGTATGATAGGAGTTAAATATGCTTTCCTTCATTTACAGTATTTCCTCAACATCCATTTTTGGACATTGCTTGAGACAGGATACCAGGCTAGATAAGACCTTTGGTCTGACAGAGCAAGACCATTCTTAGATTCTGAGGTTCTTTAGTTATATTTAGATGTCTGACTTTAAAAGAGAAAGGACTCATTTTTAATAAAAGTAAAGGCATATTATACATGTCTGTGGTTTCTTTGAACCTGCTATAATTATTATTTCAAGATTTTGCCTTCAGTCTTATTTTTTCATTGTAACGCACCACACCTTTCATGCATCAGGCATTCAATGAGCTGGCAAAGGCAGTTTGGTGGTGTTACAAGGCAAATTATAGCTCTGCTGAATGGCTTGCTTGAGTACTGACTTTAGAAGCTCAATGTGAAGTGGCCATGCCAAACGGCTTTATTAACAGCTCTAAGGCCAGTGTGTGTGAAACTGTTGGCATAGGTAAAAGGAGGTGTTTTCTCTCTCCCTAGCAGGAACAGTAAATGCTTACTCACCTGGCTGGACCTTAAAATCCAGGCCATTACAGTCAGGTACAAGTTCTTTGGCTTCCTTCCAGGCTAAGATTCACAAAGATACACACGCATACACTAATTAAAAGCATCAGAGTCTATTTAGGCCAAGCAGTTAAAGAGAAATATTGAAACAGCATGGAGCTGCCCAGATGCAGAAGCAGGAGGAAATTGGAAAATACAGTTACCCTAAACGTTTTGTACTTCTTTGATTTTGCTGCTTCTGAAACTGCGTTTGAGAAATGAGCAGCTGTAGACTCTGGTCAGCCTGGTATCAATTTGGGTTAAGGTACACAAACATTTTTCAAGTGAACTAACTCTTCTCTCTTGACTTTACAGACAGAAACCTGCAGCATAACCTGTTTTAAGAAATTCAAGATGCACTTTAGAAAATCATTGGCTGAAGGTCAGAAAATTTTAGAAACATTTAAAGTGAATGAAAAAGGACAGGGAGATAAAGCTGCACAGGAGCTAAGGAGATAGAATCCTGTGAATGCAGAAGGAAATTGTTTTAAAATGTAGATTGTGATTATCACCACTGAAAGGAAATGTTATATTTTTTAGTATAAAATATGAAGACTGAGATGAGAGGGAGAGATCCAAGAGATAAAAGTGTCCAGCAAGGCTAGATGACATGGTTAACTCTTTCTGAATGTACAGGAAGTTTCATGGCAAGTTAAAATAATGGTTTGGGGCTGGAAAGATGGTTAACCTTGCATAGTGAGGGTTTAAGCCTCAAGTTGCTCAGTTCTCTCTAGATCAGATTGACTATTAAACTAGATATATAACTATTTGTCATCATTTCTAGCAAATAAACTATTTATAAAAAAACAAAAACCTTTTCAAGTCACCTTTATCAATTCACATGCTCCTGATTAAAAACATGCAGAATGCACTAAAAAATGCAATGTGAATTTTGCAACTATTTCATTCTTAGTCAAGAGTCAGAGGGTTTAATGTGCATGCTGATACTTTCCAAGGTGTGCACACCCACGACTTTGATCAACTGTCTGAGTCAGGAGATCAGATTTGTTAGTGTCTTACTGTATGGAGAGAACAGAAGCAAAATGATATTGCTTCATCAAGCAGCTATCATTCTGATGTAAACCTGAGGTAGTGAATCTGAATTTAGGTCCTTTGAACTGAAATAGCAGAGGCAGCTAAATTTCTAATTACCGAGACTACTTTATTTTTTGGTTGGATTACTGAATGTATAATTAAATTATTTTTGTCCATGTCTTTCAATAAAATATGTTTACCCCTTCATTATGAAAATTATATCTGTTACAGAATACATTTGTAGCTGACAAAAAGTAAATGGTAGTTTAAAGACTTAAACCACTGATAATTAACCTGAATAACTGAATGTTTATTCAGTTAATATGATGCTTATGAATTGCAAATGAGACTTAACAATATGTTCTGTTGAAAACGAAGCAAACAATAAAAGTGAATGTGATGTATTCTAAGAGTCAAGGAGTCACAAAAACTTGTGTTGTTTCTCCAGTAAAACTTAACAGAATTTACAGAGGAAAGTGGAATAATATTTCTTAAATCCTTCAGTGCAACACAGGTTTTGTGTTTATCCTGCAAACCTGCCTTTCCAGAGATCTCTCCAGGTTGCACCAGGTTCCAGAGTATCACACATTGCAAAATGCCATAGCAGACAGCAATCTGATTAGAACTGTAGCATTTCATTTGGAAACAGCCTACTTCAGTTACAGATTAACAGAAAGGATTTAATTTATTGAAGGAGAAAATTAGTGTTTGGCAAAAGCAAGGTATGAAAAAAAGGCATGCTTTAAATTACAGTAAAATCTTAGAACCTTATTGTAGTGTATGTTCTAGTTTTTGCATACAGTTTATTTTTACATGAGAAGTCTCATCAAGACCAAAAACAAACAAACAACAACTTTCCACCATTTCACCTTGTCCAAAGAAAAAACACAGTGATTTTACTGATTTGTAAAAGTCATTTCAACATCTGTTCAGCCCAGCCTCAATATAACATATCAAGCATGACAAAAAAAAACAAAAAACAACAACAACAAAAAAAGGACCTATTGGGAACAGTGGGATTATAATCTAACCTATTAAATTTAATAAAATTAATTGTCACCATGTAACTGGGGGTAAAAGAAGGGGGTGGTAATGTCTTTTCCCACTTGTTAGAAATTAGACTCCTTGTCTGCTTCAGGATCTACCTCAACAGCTTGAATAGTACTTGTGTTTAATCTGAAGCAAGTAAAACAGAAAAGAGGAATAATAAGATGGTTTGAATCCCCTGCCAAATCTAAAACAAGCAGCAAGTTCCAACACCTCCTATCCACCCTATCTCTACCCAGGGGCATACAAAAGTCAGGTAACTATTGCAACTTATCTCTGTAGCAACATCTAACCTGGCAGATTTATGCCAATTTTTTTTTTTTGCATTCCCATGCATAGATACATGTAATAATCATCATGAGCCTAATTACTGCAATAGCGTAGAGCCCATTGTAAGGCAGGGGGAAGCTACAGAAAGATCTCTGTCAGCCAGTAAGAAAACTTTCCTGAATTTCTTGCACCTGGCAATCATTGTAACCCTACTCACTTTTCAAATTGTTAAGGCTCAAACTATTTTACTGTAAGTGTGAATAAGCAGAAAGGCCTCTGTATATAAAATATGATTGAGAGCAGCAAGTCTTAGCACACCATCTGCAGTGATTGCACTCAAATATTTATTATGTAAGTTCCACTAAGGAATAATCAATAAGCTTTGTCAGAAAGCTGATGAGAGTTCAGAGGAGAAAGCTGTGTGTCAAGCAGCTCGTGACAGTATAAAGAGACTACAGAAATATATGCATCCAAGGGGAGAGCTGTCAGGCACTTAGAAGTTGGAACACAGCATTCAGTCACTCTCGGTTTCATGAATATGTGCTGGATTATTACATGAAAGGAAACTGAGCCTTTAGGAGAGGAATTATTCAGAGCTATAACCCCACTTTGCAGCTCTGGTGATAGCATGTTCTGCAATGCAGGTGCAGCTGCTGCCAAGGATGACTTTCTTGACAAGCACCTTATCTTCATCCTAGTACCCTGGATTCTCACTGATATACTTCACAGTCACTTTAACTTAATGAAAAGCAACTTCCTTAGAACACTGTTTTATGGCTTGTAATACGGGTGAATGCCCAAAGGTATTTGGATTAAAAAACAACAACAAAAAAACACTTCTCTTTCCTGTTTCGTAAAGTTCCATTTTCAACTATTCTAGACTGCTAATTTTCTAACACTGATCTCTACCCCTGGCACCTCACAAAGAGGATCTTAAGTGTTCTGTGATTCAGCTGTCTCTTGTGCAGACTAACACTGCACTGACAGTGTTTGTTCAACAGTTGCCATTGTGTGATACAATGGGACTGGATTACCATTTATCAGACCCGTTCTTCCAGCTAGCCTACATTCCTTGCCTTCTCCACTTCCAGGATGGGGAGATCCTTCCTGATCCTCCTAAAAGGGCATGCTCTTTCTTCAAGAAAACAAAAATAATCACTTTGACAAATCTAAAACAAATGTTTTGAAGAATATTTAGATTAACAGTCCTGATATATTGATCTATTTCCTCTAAAGCTTCTTGTTTCCTAGAAGATAAAACGTATTTCTACACTCTAGCTGATGTCAATTCCAAAGTTTTCCTATTTGCAACTTTTGTTCTCTGCATGTTCAGTGCAAGCTCTGTACAGTAGTTTTATCAAAAAGGAATTTAATAATTTAGCACAGTGCACTATCTAAATTACTGGAAAAATATTAAAGGGCAAAGAGTTTGAAATTAATAACAACAATACTATCTTCCTAAAACTTTCCAACTAAAATGACAAATTAGTTGAACAAGCTAAATGACATTTTTTCCTTTAAAAATTTCTGACCATCTCTTGCAACTCCTCATAAGCACATTTTTCAGCTGTTCATATGCAACCATCTACGGGTTCTCAGAGTCTTTACGGAAGGCAGGTAAACTCGGTTAACTCAGAACTATCACAAAGCTCCTGAATACGTTCACCTTTAACTGAGATAACCATAAATAATGCTTTGAATTTACTGTCATCTGGAGAGGAATCATGTACTGAACAGTATGAATGCCCTCTACAGGCAGAACAAAAAACCTCTATAATTCTGAGATTTATTTCAGTTTGTCTATTTATTAAGTAGGAACCAAACAAATAAGTCTGTATTGGTCCTTATTAGTTTATACTAGTGTTGTCTGAAAATTGTAAATGATACAGTGGCATCTAGTATTATTGTTGATACAAATTTCATTATCTATCACAGACTCTTCCAGTCATAAGGCAGGCTGTATCTATACTGCTGAATTATATAGAAATGTGGAGCAAGACTGAATCCTTCACCTTTGTTCATCAACACTGCTTAATGCTCCTGGCATGGTTTGACTGTGTTAATCTGCATGTTTTCACATACGATGAGTGTCTACCAGTCCTATGGGCTGCTGCACAGCCTTCATATCATTTTAAATATTTTGAGATGAAAATCTCAAACACACAAATTATACCTAGAACCATGACAGTACCATATTTTGTCCAGGGGACATAAAGAGCCAAAAGGTACATATTGTGGATGTAACCAGTCCTGTGCTATTTGGCCTCTGATCCAAGGTCCAGATCCTGCTCTCTGAAGTCCCAGTAACCCACCACAAGAGGCAGTTTTTGTGGATAGTTAATACTGCAATTTCCTGAAGGGACAATTTAGTGTAGGGGATGCTGTATATTATGTTGCCCATGACCATCAGGTGAAAATAGCTTCCTATTGAAGAAGCATCCTATCAAAACAGATGCTAAGCCGTCTTAGGATACAGGCTTATATAGGCCAGCACCGAACCTGCTGCTGTCTCTGTCCACCATACATGACCAAAGGTTTCAGAGTCTGCCAGAGTGGTCTCTTACTGTCCGCAGAAAAATAGCAGTCAGCAATACAGTGTTCCTGAACTCTGCGACATTCAGCCCCATGAGTTCCAACTCAGCATATCCGTGCTGGTTTTCCAACTGGCCCAGTCTACTGCGGATGAGATCAACAAAAACAAATATATGCACACAGTTTCAGGGAAGAATGATCTCACCCCTAGCCAAAGCTGTATGCAGATAAAGCTGTTTGATGGCTCTTATGCATTCAAAGCAGGAAACAAGACTTTTAAACAGTCTTTACTGGAACAAGACAACTGACAGATACTATATGGAGTACGGTAAACATCATATGCAACAAGAGTAACAAGGCAACAAAAGTTCAAAAATCAGTAACAAGAAAGTGTGGCAGCATGACAAAGAAAAATCTATAGCCTTGCTTAACTTTAACAGTCACCATCATCCTTGTTATTTCCATAGGAGCTTCTGAACTTTTCCCTAAAAACATGCCCAGAACATCTTCCATGGGAGTAGACACACTCTAACAAATGGCCTTGACTTCAAGCTGCAGATAAGCTACAGTTCTAATGTCATATGCAGTACAGAAAGTAGCTATTGCTGCATTCACAGAATCTAGTTTTGTAGATAGATAACTTGCTTTATTTTCCCTTAACTCTGCCATGGAGCGCCAGGTAATGCATGCAGTCCACAAAATCAATACACCCTATTACAATGCTTGCCTGCTCACTAAAACATGAACAAACAGCTTCATTCCTATACTTCAGACATGTTCTACATTTAGAAGCCGAAACTGCCAGCAGAATAAGAACTGAGGAGCAGAAAATTGTTTGATCAGTTTTGAGTTCAAAGAGATGTCACAGTATACACAGCTTCCAAACTGGATTATTGTGACACTGACAGTTTCAGAAATACCCTTCTTTTTCTGTTCACATGTACAGCATAACTGGAAGTCAGTCAGTTTCTATATATGCGATTTTGGACTTGCCTGACATTCTCAGTCTATCAAAGATCTTATGCCATATTTAAGTTCCCTTAAAAATCACATTGTATGTGTGCTTAAGCAGTTTTGAATTGAATCCCAATGTATATTTTGTAAACTGTTTGATTGTTTTCTGGAAATGCAGCAACCTCAGCAATGAATGCTGCTGGTGTGCCACGCACTGAGAGTTACAGAGCAATTACAAGAGCTATGAAAATTTGATCCTATACTAATACCTCTCCTTTTACATGCAACCTAAAAGAGGGCAGATAAATCTTTAGTATTTTCCCTTCTGCATCTGTTGAAAAACAAAGAAAGTTCACTTTTAACAACAAGTCTACTACAATGGGCTTGGCAGCAGGAGATGAAGACTAGTAGCTGTTTTATTTATATGCTGTGTAAATGATCTATTTTACAAGTTCTTCCTGTTTCTAAATTGCTGTTCCTACTTTCCAAAGAATATCTGTGTGCAAACACATACCACTTTTGCTTCCTAAACTCCTCTGTAGTGCATATTCTACTTCTGTTTTCCTATCATTTATATAAGCCAGAAGATATTTCTTGACATATAATTCACAAGTAATGTAAATTGTGAATTCTGCATTTATCTCCATTGATATGCAAGCTAGCACTGTATACATCCCTATTCTACCAAAGGCCAGGTAAATTCATCCTTCCTTCACAAAATGCCAGCACTAGTATACCATTTGTCACATTTTTGATTCCTTGTCAAATATCTCTTCTTTCCAGTACAGCTACCTAAAAGCAGTTACTACCAATGTTAAACTTTTACAAGACAGCTTCATTAACGTGCCAATACATTTAATTAAAAACAGACTAAACAGCCTGGGTGGGGTTTAACAAAACTCCCAAGCTAGGTTCCTTTTCACACCCTGTAGCATAAACTGAAGTGGGTATTTATCAGGGTGCCTGTGAGTGAAATATGCAAGAAAGCAGGGACTGCAAAGCTGCCAGCTTTCAAAGTACCTGGCCATATCATTCCCAGCACCTTGAATATAGCACATCAACAGGTTGTCACAGCCTTAGACTGGGAGTTAACAGGATGGCTGAGCGTGTTAAGTTTGCTGTAACGCTATTTTAGCACAGGCCAATGCTTTGTTTGTGAATATGAAATAAGCACTGATTTTTCTGATTTGGAGAATGTTTTATGGTTAATATTTTGTGTATAGTACTCCCAAAGCTCCTCAAATTAATGATATTTCTTTGCATCTTAACTGCCCATCTTCCCCCCCCTTCCCCTCCCTCCCCCCCCCCAAAAAAAAAAAAAAAATATTCTGCAGGCTTCCAAAATCCTCCAAAAATCATTACAGTTATTTTACAGTCTACAAGGTAAACCATCTTAGTTTTATTAGAAAGACAAGATTCTTAAGATAAAATTGTTAATATGTGAACTAAAATTAAGTGATCTAATTAGATAAATAATTAAATTAAAACCAATAATTATTGTTAGAAGTAAAACCAGAAAGAATTCAGAAAGTGTTTTCTGGGAAGGCTTGGATATTCTGTTCACATCTCTATTCACTTTCCCATTTAATTAAGTTCTGTAAAGAACAAAAAAGAATAATAAATTGAAATTGTCATCACAACTCTGTTATGCTGTGATTAATTTTTGAGCACCATCTGCTGGTCTGTTTCTGAAACAACTACTAGATTTCCCAACTGCTAGTAGCACCTAGGTAAATATCCAGTGTGTATTAATTCATCATTTATTTTGTTAAATTTATTAGAAGTTCCTATGAGTAATGCATTATGATTATACTGGAGGAAACAACAGAATTCATCTAATAGTGGAAGGTTTCAGAGGAGATGTGTCGGAAAGGTTAAAACAGCTGCTCCCCACACAGATTGAGATAAGACTGTCACAATGATGTTTTAAGCTGAAAAGGTTTCCTAAACACATCGAAAATGAAAGCAACTTGGCCAGTGTTTTCATCTTCATGTACCATATGTCATCCCTACTACAACTCTTGTCAGCAAGGAAAGACATATCACTGCCATCTTTTATTTCTTGCAGATTCTCAGATATTGCCAGAAAGAGTTGCAGAGAAATCTACAAAGACAGAACTTCAGCCCCAAATGTATCATTATGACTTCCTACTCACCCTTTGCTCCTATCAAGGAAAGGATACAGTACAATCTGTCTTTCTCCCAGCTCAATTCCATAAGAAGAAAGCCTGATATTTCCTCCAGAACAAGATGACATGTTAGGAGCCTAGATTCTGACAGGGTTAGCAAGTCTGCGGCCTTCTCTTCTCCATCTCCTCAGATGACTAAATATTTTCTTAATTTTACACTTTAAATGTTTTGTAAAAGCTGCACTCACTGTCTGATAAAGATTATAAGTTATGTGCAGCTTGAGTCATCCTGTAAGAAGTCAACTTTAGAAGAGAGAATTTGAACCTTACCGCTTCTTTCCCACTCTTCTAACAAACATAATAAATATCTCACATGTGCATAATGAGCCAAAATATTTTAAAAGTATCAATTTAAATAAACATTAATTTAACTACCAAACTGAAGGTACAGCCTTCAAGGCATAGATAAAAAATGGTCTATTAACATGCTTAGAATGACTAAATTGTCACAAATACCAATTGAATTATTTATTCATATACCAAAATTTCTTTGTCTACTGTCCACAATATTGTACTCAATGAGGGTATACTCTACATATGTTTTAATATTTTACAGTAAATTTGTCAGAATAAAATCTTGATTCCTACACTATTCCAACAGTTAAACATGTGCTTACTTTGTTCATGTAAATTGGACTGCTTCTGCATTTTTAGTTGACTATGTATGCTCAGAATTGATACTCTGGAGCTCTGCAGAGGCTCACAAAAATTTAAGCCTAAGTAAAAGAGCACCCAGAAGGCTACTGTTCATGAATATTTTAGAACTGAAACATGCTTAATACTTCAACAAACATTAACACTTCATAGAGGAGAAAAAAAAATCAGGTTGCTAGTCTGGATCAAAATGAATTCTTAATACTTATCAGTAATTTGTGGGAGTCCCAAGAGCATTGATACAGAGTTTCATTTATAAGATTACTGATAGTAGAGTTAGTCCAGAAGTGAAGATCCTGGAATAACATAAACAGAAATGCTTCTGCAATTCCTTTAACATTCCACTGAAGATATTTTTGCATCAACAAAACAGCAGTTTAAAAGGTTTATTTTATGTTCTTTTTTTCCTAAAGGGGGTAGGTATACTACAAGGAAAAATATATAAATAGCATTTTATTTATCATCATTGGGAAGTTGTTATTACTTTCTAACACAACTTTGTTTAGTTGCCTGGTTGTACTTAGTTTTCTTTATTTTTTCACACTAGTTAACTTCTTTCTCTAGGGTCATACTGGTATTCCTCATTAGCTCGTACCACTCCTATGATACCCTGCCTAGTGCCTACTGGCACTAGCCATGGGCTTTGATGTTTTATAATTCTACACTGGCATGATCACAAAATATCTCACTTATTACAGGAAATGGCTGCAAGCTGTTGCACAAATTCCTAAATATAATCAAAAGCAAAAATTTATAAAACATTCTAATCTCAGCAATTTAAAATATAGTCTGGTGAAATGCAGTTAATGCAGTTTACATTGTTAAATACTGAGTGCCAAGAGAGTTCCCAGCTTACATCTAACCATAGAATAACAAGCAACTATAATAACTATAGCTTTTTTTTTTTTTTTTTTTTTTAAGTTTTGATTTTTGGCTCTAGCTTGGAAGCATTAACGATTAGTTGGGAGTATTTGCACATTTTCAATGAAGTTCCTTCCTCAGTTCCAGAAAGCTCCTCTTCTGATGTCCTACTAATGTTTCAGGATGTTTTTCTTTTCGCATCCTGCTTTAGTTCCAATGTGTAAGGCCTCTCAGAATGCCCTACAAGTGTCAGAGTCTTCCAAGAAAATAATTCACAAGTGAATGTCCATATAAGGAAGAACTGCATCCTAATAAAAGAGGTGGGAAAAGATTACAAGCAATTAATAATAGAATGTAGCATGAAACAGAATTCAGGGAACCTTTTACAGTGAACTGTCCAGTTCTTCACGATTATAAAGTTGTGTGCGTTAGGGGATACATTGTTCCTATCTATTAAAGTAGACTTGTATTTTAAATGCTTATATCAATTTCTGCATTCAGCTGAGGTTTAATAACACAGGAGATGCCAAAGTCAAAGATTAGCTTCAAGTTTCCTTGCTTTCTGCTTTTCCCTGACTTTTTCATCAATAGCTGCAGTGAACTTCAGAGTAGACAGAGGTGACTAAATCAATTCCAAAAGCTTGAATTTGTTTACAGCAAGCAGACTTGTTTCTTTATAAGTCTTAGACTTGTATTTTTAGGCAATACAAGATTAGATATTTCCAAAAAGCAGATAGCAGTATCACTTCTGAATTAAAAAATATTTTTCTTTATTTTGCAATTGCAAAAGGAATGAAATAGAGTCTCTTGTCCAGTTTCAAAATGAGTAATTACCCTTTGAAGTATAATGGCATAGGTCTTAAATGCATCTGCAGGATCAGCAGCTATATCTTGCCCCAATTAAAACTTCCCACGTTGTCACGTCTCTATCTGAAAAGTCAGAACACTGATCCAGCTCAATCTCTCCTATGGTCTTTTCCTATTACAGTGCCCTATAAACCACCAAATGCAAACAACCAGGAAAACAGGGCTGAGGAGAGGAATTATGAGGAAGAAACGTGCATCATGCCATTGACTTCCACCGCTTTTGTAGCTGAACCTAAATTAAAAAAAAATTATCAGTGGCAAGTTCAGATGGAGAAATGACTGAGAGGGGATGCTGTGCACGTAAACAGCTGCAGCCCCTGCTCTACTCCATCATCAGATCAAACTACATAGCTGGCAAAACAAGTTCAATTCACTTGTTTTCACTGCAGAACCTAACTTCCAAACAGGCGACTTTAAGCAACTAACCCATCAAGACCTGGGGTGGACCTTACTTTTAGCAAGGACAGTAGGACACTACTACCTGTGCCCTCAAGTCAAGAAATAGCCCTTCTAGGATTTTGTCTATTTACCTTATTTACTGAAGACCTTGCATGCCTTACTTTATTCATCACATCTTCCCTGCAACAAGAGGCCTGCTTCACTTGCCCTCATTCTAGCACTTGCAAGGAACATTATGTACATCAAAGTCAAGATGTGTACAGGATATCAATATACAACTGTGGGTAACTACTAAATGAGCAAAAACTTTCATCACTGATCTGTTTTCTACATGCAACATTGTTCCCATTACTTATACCATTCTATAGATGATTTTCAATTCTGCCTCTATCATTCAAAAAAAAAAAAAGCATTGTTTTTTTTTCTTTGTACGTTGCTGAACTGCTCCAGAACACTTAACAGAAAAATTAGATGTTCAGAAAACAAAAAAGTTACTCATGATATCTGTGATAACAGTTGACAGAACAGTACCCAGAAGACAACATTAATTATTCTGAAGTGAAAAGAAAGGGTAGGTTATCTGAAGTTATTACAGAAGTTCAGCTTTGCAAATGGAAGACATGGAGCCATTTTCAGCTGTTCTACCTCAGATTAAATACAACTTCAACAAACTAAATTAAATTTTCATACATTTCACGTTCTCTGCTAATGCACTGTACAGATTTTAAATACAGAAGAATTTGGTAAACAGTCTGATGCTGAAAAAACCTCTTCCATTATCACCACCACACATGAACCCAATATTTATAAAAAAAATAAAAATAAAAATTGAGCACATATGTCCATAGAGGCCTCCATAATGACCAAAATAGACTGTGCCTAAAGCATTTCACCTAGCAGTGAAGACAAGAGCTATGCCCTTCTTCTACCTAGTCAATGGGAACTTCCAATCCAGCCATTTAGCAATCACATTTATTTTCAAAGCCATTCCACAGTGCTTCAGGTCCTTAGCTGAATGTAAATTATAATTACAGTAAAGCATTGAATGATAAACTGAAAAACGTATTTCCTTTACTGACCTAAATTCAAATCCTTGTTAGAAGAATTTAGAATTTTAGAATTGTTAGACAATTCTAAAAAAAAAAATTCCAAACAAATGTTGCTACAGACCAGAACTCAAGTGTGTTTTTGTTTGTTTGTTTTAATTACAAGTCCTTGTAATAGATCTGCTATAAAAATAAGCCTTCTGTGCATTGTGCTTGTTTTACTCCACAATAAAGGACTTCTTCCTCCTTCCTGCTATGGGAATGTGTTTAGTCTCATGTTTTGTAGTTACATTTGTTCAGTCTATCACTTTTGCATCTTTCTCTCTACCCTCTATTCAGTGTTCACACCAGAAACAGAGTCCAATTACAAACTCATACTACATTTTTGTTCGCTTGTCACAAATACTAAATAGTTAAATCCTTTGCCTATCAGATCCAGGTAATGTGTGTGATGAGATAAAAACCTGGAAAAAATACATGGTGTCCATTTAGCAAACCTACTCCATTTTGCCCCCTCCACAGAAAAACTTGTAGTGGAAGGAAAATTCCATCCAGGGGGTCCCTAGTAATATACAAGGTTTGCCCATGTGCCAACATTTCAGTAGAAAATATTTTTAAAATGTCTGCAATTAATAAGAAGCAGATTGTTATAGAAAGTAAGAAACTGTCTGTGCAGCCCCTGTAGGAATGGCAATAGTACATCTGGTGTCCTGAAATGCCTTCTCAGCTGGAAAGAAGGAATTCAGAAGAAATAGTTAGTCATACTATCAGCTTTTGATGTGAAAACTCTGCCAGTGCATGCTTGTGGAGCTTTGCTGTTCTTCCTCTGCCTGGACTCCACAAAGACCTGTCACTGCAGTATGTTTGGATTTGAGGATATTGCCAGCACTCCTTCGGCTTCTGTGCACAGTGAATTTCTGGATGTTTGAAGTGCTATGATAGTGGTGAGATCCCAATGAATATGACAAAACTAAAACAAATAGATTGCACTACTAATAAGCCAAAAATAAAAAATTTAAAAAATACACTGAGCCTATCAAGAGGTTGTGATTTATTTGGTAAATAAACTATGCTAAAAGCCTCTAGCTTACCAATGAACCACTGTTGTAACTACAAAGCTGAAGCATACTCTTCAGTGCAAAAACCTGTCCAATAGTACAACACAAGCTGTAACTAGTTTTTGTAGCTAGCTTTCATTCATTCTCGGTGAGCTCCATTAAAGCTGACAGCTTGTAAATTGCTGCTTTTGCCTTATTTGTTTAGTCAAAGAAAGGCGATATTTTGGAAGCTAAAATTAAATACATTCAACTAGCAATTCTTTAACGTAGTTGAACTTTCTTTGGCATCGTGCTTCCTTTAAGGTTAAAATGTTCTTTACTACTGCATTGGGATATCTGTGCTCTCATATTTAAGACTTTTTTTTTTTTAAATATGTATATCCTTAAAAGCTTTATGTACTTCTTTTGATGATAGCTACAACTCTGTCTTTGGGAGTTTTATTTGTTTCCAAAAAACATTATGACTATTACAAGCTTTATTGTGACAAAAAAAGGTGCTTATTTCTTTATTCAGACTTCCTAGGTCATAAGAAAGTATATAGGAGGTTATTATTTGTAGTTTCAATAAAGACAAGTTACGCTAATAATAGTGGAAAGTAAGGAACTATAGCTTCTATAAAGCCATTAGCCAAACTGCAGTTAAGTAACTTCTTCCATAATGTCTGACTTCTCTTCTTACAGTATACTTATATCTAGGAAAGCCTCACCTTCATCTGGCAAGTTTATGATCGAAAATCAGTGAGCCATCTATGATTATATGGTGAAACGAATACAATTAGTTTTGGCAAAAGAAATTTAAGAGCAAAAGAAGCTTTACCAGCAACACAAACTTTTAACTGACCATTACTACCTTAGTCTTTGTATTTTCAGGTTACAAAGCATCACAATTTCTTTAAATCTTCACATTTAAATCATCACATTTCTTTAAACCTTCATTTCTGTTAGTAAGGCATAGAAAGTCTCAACCATCATAAAAAAGAGGTAAACATGAATTAATATCAAGATAGACTCAGTAGAACCTGAAGTTGGAGAGGCAATACTACAACGCATCCTACAGATTATTCCATTGACTCATACTTAAAAACAAAGATTACAATTAATACTTTAAACAAGGTAACATACTTCAAGCAAAAGAAATTAGAAGAACTGGAATAACAGAAAAGCTCAAAAGTCTTTTCTTTTTTGTCAGAAACATCTTCAGCAGCTATCATGAGGAAGTATTAACTAAGTTTAACTCCATTTCATGTGGAAGGAAGGGAATATACTCACACACCTAAGACCAAATGAGCTATTTCATTCCATCTAAACTGGTGGAAAATATTCCGTTAACAGTAGCAGGTGCCTGGGCAGCAGATGAAGCATCACCCTCAAAGCTGACTCTAGCTAGGGAAATCAAAGAATTGCATTACCAACTCTCTCAAACAGATTTACAACACAGGGGGAAGGAGGGAAAAAAAAAATCCACCCTCACAAAAAAACCCTCAGCCTCCCAAACAAGTTCAAGCTACACATGCCTGGTGTGTATCAGTGCTACAGTATAGTTTTAGAACTAAGTAAGGTTATGAATGTAAAAGTCAAGCTGTGATTGTTACAAATATAATTTTCTTCTCTATCAATCTTATAATTTGTACAGAGAATATTTATCTCAATCTTTTAAAATTCACCTATATGGACAGATTCATGCAAGATGTTTTAATAAGAAAACCAATAATTTTAACAATTACAGTTGAATTATATCAGTTACAGTTCAATTATAACATAAAATTGCCCTTAACTGGAAAGCCAGTAAAAGGGATGCTTTCAGCACTAGAGAACAGTTACTGCAAAATCAAATACAGAATTAATAGGGTTTTTTTTGTTTTTTTTTTTTGTTTGTTTGTTTTTGTTTGTTTTTTTCAATTTAACCACATGAGTTTAAGACACAGAGAGACCCAGACATACGCTTTTTCATGACTTAAAAAAAACAAACTATGGTATGCTAATAAATATACGTTTAATCATTACAAAATTAATAAAAATTAATAAAAGCAATGAAACATGGGAAATGTTTACATTCCTACACATTTCACCTATAATTTTTAAGCTGCACTGATGACTCACTACCATAAATTAAGCTTTTTTGGAAGGTTTGCAAGTTAAGCAAGTAATGTCTACTGCAAGACACCTCTGAAAATTTGTTTCAATGGTTAAAAACTAAGTTTTTCTCAGAAAAAGGGATGGCAACATAAAATATATAAATACAGTTGAACAGATTAAAATTATTAGTGCATAGGAAAACATGAAATCTTTGTTCCAGGCACCTTTAAACTGGAATACATGCATATGGCTTGCTGGAAGACACACCTGATCTCATTCAGATTGGTGTGTTACCTAAGGGGGAAGTGTACTGTTGTGAAAAGAAACATTACTAGAGAAGCAGTAGAACATTTCTTTTCCATGGCTACATTCCTGGGGATGCAAGAGAGTCAAAACAAACCCAACTGTCATCACTAGCACACCAATAACAAGAATCAGGCAGGATATGAGGTTATCCGAATGGTTCCACCGCTCTTTGGACAGCTTTAGATAACACGCTGTTGGGATGATAAAAACAAGTGGGGTAGCACTCAGAACTCCCTGTGTGTGGGAAACAACAAGAAAACCCTCATAAGCATGTATATGAAAGAAAAATCTGAATTTGTAAACAGCTATGAATAGACTGACGCAACAGTAAAACTGGATAATAGAGGCCTTTTCTAGTATTACTAAATAGAAAATTTTCTTTTCCAAGTCACATATAGACACATATGTGCACACATAGTTAAATAGATTCATTATACCAACATTTAGATATTTGGCCCAAATAGGCACATATGGATGCACAAATATACATAATTTTATTGGTGTATATACACAGGCAAGTTTTCTGCACTTGTGGAAAAAAAAGAAAGAAAAATGATGGAAAAAAAAATTACCAACACTTGCCATGAATAAGAAACCAAACCAAGTGGACCACTGTTTATTTTGAGACAGTGATAATTTGCAAAGAAATAACTCAGAGGAAACTATGTAGGTAATTATTTCAGATAGAGGGTAATTGGATAGCTTATCTGAATATTCAGACTGGTTCTATAATATTAGTCCAAGCATGTTCTGCTAAATCATTGCTACAGAATCACTTATTACTGCTCAGTTGGCAGATAAACTGCATTGTGAATCAGAGCAATGTACACGTACTTACATGTATCACATAGTGTAAAGAATAAGTTGCTCACTTCTGTTCCATCAGTTTCAGGTAAGTGTGCAATATATGACTTGAAATTGTCATTGAATGTATGGACAGGAATGTAAGAAGCCAATTCTAAAATAATTCCATAAAGAAACAAAGGCTGCCCTTAAAGTTTTCTTCATCTTCTATCTATATTTCCACATCTAATTTATTAAAAATAGCTGACATGAAATTGAGGGTAAAATATTACAAATGATGCTTAGCATAAATGTAGATTGGATTTTTAATTATTTCCTTGGTTAAAAGAACTTTTCTTCCTGAACTTCCTTCTTCAATTACACCATTTACAACCACGGAACAATTCTTTTTTTTCCTACTAACACTTCTGAGTACTATGCTGAATTGCATAAGATTTTTAGGAGAGCTACAGATTTTTCTGAGTTGTCTTTTATAAAAAAAAAAAAAAAAAGTGATTTATTAAATAGAAGAGTATGCAGGTTCACTTACATTCAGCTCTAAAACTATTCCAAGGCAATCATACACCAATGATACACCAGTTGCCACAGCAATGATAATTACTGTCACAACAATATGGAAAACCGTTGAGAGGTTCCCATGGAAAAACACATTGGCAATCACCTGGAACAGAACCACAGTTTTATACTTTGATTTTGCTCTTTATTTTAACAACCAGTTTATAACAAATCTCCTAACTTTAGGAAGCTAAAAGAGTGGGTGAGAATATACCCACTGACCTTTGAAGCTTGCTTCAAGAAAACATCTTCATCTGCTTCCAAAACTAACTCATAGAAAGCATTACTAAAATTGCAGAACACTTTCAGTGCTGGCTTAATTATATCTGCAGGATTTATTTTCCTCTCATTTTCCTGCTACAGAACAAAACCAATTGTAACCACTGATTGAACAGGTGGATTTCCTAGATAGAGACACTTTCACCCAGCAAAGCTAGTAAGCATGGTTAATGTGTTATTTTTAGCTATTCAACATAATGATGAGAGTAACATTTATAACAAAAATGGAATTCTATGCAGACTTTATAGCTGTTATTATAATGTTACTTTATATATTAACAAGTATAACATAATATTACTAGAATCTCAACACTACAAATACTACCCTCATATTCATTGCATCAGCAGAATAGTTATCTGCTGATATTTATTACAGACCAGCCATTGACTTCAGCCATAACATGTATTAATAATGTTCTCACGTTATTAATAATATCAACATTGTTAAAGGGAGAACGTAATAAATGCTTACCTCTCTGGTCACAAAACATTCAAGGGGGAAGGTCAGAATTACAGTAACTCCATAACAAAACCTCCCAAATGTAGCAAGGTTGTCATCTCTACAGTAGTTTTCAAATATATCTCCTGAGGCACAGCAAAACATCGATTAGTTTGAACTCATGTCATTTTCTTATTTGCAAATCGGAGTGTAAGTTGATGGAGTCACTAGAGTAATTGAGACTTCCTGTTCCCCTTTCCTGATACATCAACAAACTCCAGTTACAGCCAAGTTACATTCAGGAGAAATCTTAACTTGCTATTAGCAATGTTTTTATTTGAATTAGTATTTACATGTATCTTTCAAAAATATTTTAATATATTTTAATATATATGCTGTCCTCCCCTTAGCATCTATTTTATATGAAATGCTGTTATTTAACTCAGTACAGGACAGAGACAGCTTGTATATGAAATATTTAATTTTAAAATGTAAGTCATCTAACAAGAACAGTTAATACTAGGAATGCCAGGGAGTTACCTCTGCGTAACTGCATCTCCCTGATACTATCTAACCATAGCTGGTAAGCTGCAATGAAGAATTTCAAATATTCTGAGCCTGAAAGCCCATTATAAATATATGGATTATTAAGCAGTAAATCTTTTTATATCTAGCAACTAAAGCATTGCAAGAGAATTTAGATCATCTTGCTTAGTGGTTACAGCAAAGAATCTGGAATCATGATCCATCAGGCACAAGAAAAACTGCAAGACAGTAATCAGATGATGTACCACATCTTTTCTACCTGTTTATTATACTGTCTTATGATTTACCACTTTCAGGATCACAACGGCACTGAAGAAGGAATAGGATGTGCTTCAGAGAAGATATCTGGAAGATTTTGACAGGAGAGACAGAAAGTAAGAGGGAACCTGTCTACAGTAGAATCATATGCTGAGGGATTGCTGCAGTCAGAGCTCTCTATATATGAAATATCTCAAGCCAGTTTGCATTTAATCTGCCTACAGTTGTGTCTAGGCCAGCAAGTTATGTTGTACAAACAGTACTGGAAGGAGGAAAAAAGGAGAACAGATCAAGTAGTAACCCCCTCCCCACAATTCCTCTGTTCTCAGCTAAATGCTGCATTTCTTTACAAAAGGAAAAAGCTCAGAAGCATTCTCCCACAATTTGGAACAGCACTAAAACAGAAAAGCTGATTGTTTATGCAATGTGTATTTTTTCCTTGAGGAACTAATGCACTGAACAATATAATACTTTTTTTCTGTCAAAAGCACTTTTTTCCATTTCTTTTTAAACAAAATCACATAAAATAGTATAATTATCAATACATGTTATGTATTATATTCATATATATACACGTATACACAAAGACCTGACAATAGCATTACACTACAATGGCTGTTGTAATGATAGAAAATATCTAAGTCAGAGCTAGGATGCTATATTTGCACAGACAATAAAAGATACAGAAGAACATACAGAAATGTGTATCCAGGCACCCTAAAAAAAAAGAAATACAACTAGGAATGTCTGTCCTAGCTGTTTCTGTCCATGGTAGATATAAAAATGTCAAGATCTTACTAAGGTATTAAAAACAGAACTCAGAAATTAAGTGTAATGACTATAGAAAGCACCAAAATTGAGGGATTGAGCAGTTTACCTTCTGTGTATCCTGTAAAAGTCATGTACCCACATGCAGCAAATAGTACACTGATAACAACAGCAAGGGAAACAGACACATGTGTGATTCGGGACCAGTTGTTTAATGTGGGTTCTCCGAGAGAGCCATATATTAAAAAGCTGTTATGGTGGCAGATGAATGCTGAAACACACATGACATTTAAAGCATATATATGAATTCATGCACACATGCATATAAAATAAATTAATGGAGTATATATTCCAAGGTAGGGGAGACAGTACAGTTTCATACCATTTATTATTAAATACAAATATTAAATCTGCACTGAATAGCAAAGATAAATGGCTTGAACTTTTACTTAATTGATTTGATGCAGGTTCATATTCATCCTGGGATATAATAATGCTGATTACATTACCTTAAAATGCCATGTTGTTTCTTCCCACTCCCCTATAAGTGGAATCTGCATTCCATTTACAGTTTTCTGCTCTTTTGCGTGAGAACACAACAGCACTTCAGAGATTCTTTCAAACCCACAGAACCATTTGCTACTTTCAAGACATCCTATAATTTTAGACAGCAGTAAATATAGGGAGGCCTCATATTATCACAGCATTAACAAGAGGTGAGATACAATGTCCCCCAAGCAGAATGGGTTTTACAATGACAATAACGGAGGTGAGTTGAGACTCATCTGAATGGTTCATGTTGGAAATGGGAGGTGACAGGCACTCTATAATGTCTCACTCTATAGTGAATGTATGCATCTCAGTCCAATACCTTTCTGTTACAGTTTACCCAAGAAAATACAGACTGTTCAGAGCCTCCCCAATTTAGGAACTAGACTAGCACTACCGATACAGGTGCTTTAAAATATGAAATATAAACTGGATTCACATGTGCCATGCGCTATCTCTGCTACAACAGCAATAGCTTCTATGGCAGGATGGACAACAGACTGTGATAATGTCTTAAATTGTAACAATTAAGTTCACCTATGGATAATATAAAAATCAACTCCAGCTTTCCATAAACCATCTTAATATGAATATATGTATGTACATATAATAAAAAAGTAGTTAAAACCACACAATTTCTAGGTTTAAAAAAAAAAAACAAAAACAAAAAACACACTTTTTTTTTCCCTGTTGAAGACTGAAAATACAAAAAAAAAAAAAAAAGACTTACCAAATGACATCACCCCAATGGCTTGTACTGCATTTGATTTTGCAAATATCCATGCATTTTCTGATTTGGGTCTAAAACAGAATTTAATAGATTACACTCTTTTCAACCATCAATTACTAAAAATAATTTTAAATACTATGCTGTGATACAGAACTAGTAATCAGAACTCCAGAGCTATCTGAATTAGGCCAGTATTCATCAACAATAAGCTGAAACCAGGGAGATGCCCTTCTCACCTTTCTTGTTTTGATTAAAGTATTCCTGGAATGTGTTTTTTTTTTTTTTTTGTTTGTTTGTTTGTTTGTTTTTTTTTTCAGCCCAAACTGTCAGCCTGTTTCAGCAGCCAGTTCTGTAAACAAACTCTTAAAGTCACCATTTATCAAGAAACAGTAACTGGGAAGGCAAAAGCTGTTACTGATTCTGACTGAGGTTATCTCAACCCAAAATCTCAGACTATTCAGAGGCAATTTTTTCCTTTGAATTTGCACACGTAATTCATGGAGTCCAGAGATACTTTTTCCCCAAAGTCACAAATCAAGTGAGGCAGTTTGTCTTTATTTACACCAGTTTCAGCTACTCCTCATCTTAAAGGAACTGTGCTAGTTCCCAAAGGAGTGACAAAATAAATTTTAAGAAAGTGGATGGAGACTCTTTTACTCAGGCAAGAATGTAATATCCTCTATATCTGCTCCTCTAAAATATGCCCACAGTTTTGGACTTGGTTAATAGTAAACCTTAGAGGAGGGCCACAGAAAACTGTCAGCAATCTTCATTAAAACCCACTTGAAATACAATCAAATTATCTGCATAAAGAACCAAAGGAATGAAAGAGAATGGCATGAAATATTCCTTCCAAACCTGCAGTTGCTAATAATATCAAATGAATTCAGTATCAAATGAAGCCTTATATTTGTAATATTGAAGAAAAACGCATGGGTGCAGAGAAATTTGCTTTTAAAAAGCATGCTGCTACTACGATTGCTCCATTTTTACTTAGAGGCAAAGCAGCTGCCACCTGAGGCCTTATCTGCTGTCTTCCTTCAGAGCAGTATGACAATCAGTTCTGTGAAGGTAACATTGGGAGCTTTGTCTCTCCCTCTGGTACCTAGGTGGTTTTGACAGCCATAGTGGCACATGCTATACTAGATTTCATTGCTGCCAAATTTTTAAACATAATTAGAAAACAAGTAGTTGTTTTCTGTTAGTTTCTTGTTTGAGAACTCGTATCTCACTATATCTTGAGAACTCAAGTAGTCATGGCTTCCTTCTCCATATTAAAAACCTGATTTCTGGCATCCAATGTGCATTCAGCTTAGACTTAAAACAACTTTTAGGCTTTTAAGCTATAACCTTAATTTCAAGGTCGAACAGGACCTGAGCATCAAAATAAAGCTTAGTTTTTTTTCAGCTTGGATGCTGTATACATTTTTGACTACTCTAACATACAGCTTCTAGTCTTAAGCACCTGAATATGGCCCTCCTAGAATATTCTCAGATTCAGAAGCAACGTAGATGCTGTAGAACACTGTGAATGAAATAGATATTGTGCATTTGTTTTATGAAATAGGAGATCTGACCAGCTACAACTGCTGTAGTTCATTATACAGAGTAGCTTCCTTTACTGATATGAAATCAGAGGCATCAAGTTAGAGATGGCTGTGGATAATTCATATTCATAATTTTGAATGGCTTTTTCAGGAAACTATTCACATCTCAAAGACAGTAATATTACAAAAAACAGACTATAGGAAACAAATCTTACAATTGTTCTGTTCTATAACCACTAGAAGTCAGCTTTGAAATCAAACATAGAAAATGAAAATTTGTCCTAATGCCCTGTACAAAGAATAGTTCTAAAATGCATAGAAATAAAGAATGCTTTTATCTGAAACACCTCTTGATCAGACAACCACAACAGTTTCAAACATTTTTTCTGTGAAAATAGCACAACCCATGCAACTATATAGCCATGTTATAAGCTCCCTATAAATGGGATTTAAAACATCAGAATAGAAAAAGCTTGTAGATTTCAGTTGAAACATCTTGAAAGTGACCAGATAATTTAGGAAAACATCAGGAGCTAGTTTTCCACCTGCCACAGCAATAGCATATGCACTGGCAATACGCAGACTGGAATAACGCTTTGTGGATGAACAGCAAACCAGATTAGGAGTACTATCTTGGAGGGAGCTGAGCAGCAAAAGAAAAAATCCTGCTTATTTATCAATGTAAGAAGGTAAACTCCTTCCCTTTCCAGATCCGTGATTTGAACATTGCCAGGGAATTGCCATGTCTTAGAACACACACTGGTATGGACAATAAATGCAACAGAGCATGACTCAGTATTTCTTACAATGTTATATACTCCTGCAGGTTTTTTGAGAAGCATTTCCAGACCTTGGGAATAGAGACACAGATACGCTACATAACTAACAAGTGAAAGTAACATGCTAATGGGAATCTGTTTGAAATACCAAATATCAAACTTCAAGCAACATATTTGCATAACAGACTTTCATACAATATATGCTTTTAGGTCAAATACAAATGTGTTCACAAAGACTTGAGAAATTCACAAAGAAAAGATCCATTAGTGAATATCATGGTCTAGATATAAGAACGCTAATCACATACAGATGAGGGTAAACATACATAAAATTTATATAAATGTTTGTCTGTGTAGACAGACATACACAGGCTGACTGAGTGTATCAAAAGAAAACCAGGTAACTCTATACCTGTTCAAATCTTTCAATCCTGGTGCTGCTGTTAAAGACAGGTCCTTATCAAAAGGAAGAAGAACAAACAAAACATTGTTCTGACCCAGTTTGACCTACTTTCTTGCTAGGAATTGTTAGGGGATGATTTCAGCTGCTGCTCACAAGAATAGCAGTAGCTATGAATATCCATGAATGATAAAAAACAGCTAGCTTACTGCTCCACACTCAGTGTATAAAAACCACAGGCTATGCCTGCACAATTTTTTTTTTCATGCCGGAGAAGCAGCAGGAGGATGAAACAAACATTTGTGATGCTAAATGCTCTTGGTTAAAGCTGTGCTATCTGTAGTATAAAGTAGTTGAAATACAACACAAAAGTTGAGAGTACGTAACTCTGATTCTTGGAACATAAATAATAAAATATTGAACAAAAAACGGCTTTCCAAGGGAGATACTGGCCAGGAAAATCTCTCAGCTGGAAGTAAGACAACAGCAAGACAGGCTGACAATTAGAATCATCAGTGGGAAGATAGTGAAACCTAGTGGTGAAGAAAGCCTAGTGGTTAATAAAGTAAGGCTCTACTCAGTTCTCAGTATACTTAAGGAAAAGTATAGCATAATAAGCATGCTAGTGAGTTTAAAAATGTTAAAAGTGTTTTAAAGAGATTGGTGTTCACCAATGTAAGAAGAGGTAGGAAAATACGAAAAGAACAAAAAAGCCAGGCAAAATCTAAGAGTTCCTAAAGGAGTAAAGGCATTTAATATCCAGATCCTGAGTAAGAGTCAGACAAAATTGTTTGGCAGCCTACAACAGCATGTCTTCTATCTTGTGTAAAACATTTACAGTAGACTAGTCCACATCACAAGGTCTACACTATGCAGAAATTTTCTGTCATTTATGTAGAAATGCTGCCAAATGCAGTACAACAGAATGCATCAGAAGCAAAATATCTTAAAAGAGAGTAAGAGAAACCTACATCCCTGATCTCAACCCCACCAACAGGCACAAAGCACTGACTGAAATAAAATACAGTTTCTAGACAGGAAATAAAATTATGCATTTGAGAAGGGAGCTACATGTTGGAATGAGCAAAACACTTCAGTTGTTTTGGATTGAAGAACAGTGACAGACCACAAGTTTATTTTAACTGCTGGTTTGCACCTCATCAAGGAATACATGGGAAATAAATTCATGTTTAATTCAATGACATAGACACAAAAATGTAAAATTTCATTTTATTCTATTGTAAGGTAAAATATTTTTTGTTTCAATTTATACTTTTAAATTTAGAGATGCTGAATATAACTTCAATCAATATAATGGGACATAACACATCAACTTTGAATCTCACATTAGATAAAATCACCTTGTTTTTTAAAGGACATAGACAAGGTTAAGCAATACATCAGCCCCTCTTAGTTACAGCTGCTTTAGTCCCCTTTTTTCCTTAATGAACAACTGACAGGTCTGTATGGTAGCTTAGGTTTTATTTATTATTATTTTTTTTTAATTTCACCAAATTAAAGTTTAGTTTTGCTCACTGTTGGCTTATTTATATGAAGGAAAGAATCAACTTTCTACTTTCAAGTTATTTTACTGAACACTTGGTGTTTCATCCCTGTGATCAGCTGCCATTTAAATAATTCTCATGTCCTATTTATGTGTAGCAGACGCTCTTGAAGTTTTTCCTGTAGCTTTATGTATAATGCAGACACTGACATCATGACATTCTTCCCAAAAGATGATCAAATTTATCTATCTTTATAGGATATATAAAGTATTTATTTTTACAGCAAGGAATGTTAATTTCATTTCTGAATCATGAAGTTACTTTATGCAGTATTAAGAAGTATCCACATACATCTACAGTTCGAGTTATTTCTAATACATTGGTTTTGATCATATGTCCTGGTTTCAGTTAGAACAGAGTTGATTTTCTTCCTAGTAGCTGGTGGAATGCTGTGTTTTGGCTTGGGATGAGAAGAGTGCTGATAACACCCCAATGTTTTAATTGTTGCAGAGCAGTGCTTATACCAAGCCAAGGACATCTCAGCTTCTTGCTCTGTCCTGCCAACAGGCAGGCTGGGGGTGCAGTAAGAGCTGCGAGGGGACAGACCCAGGACAGGTGACCCAAACTAGCCAAAGGGGTATTCCATACCATCTGACGTCATGCTAAACAATATATAGGGGTGGCTAGCCGGGGGAGGGAACCGGACTGCTCGGGGTTAGGCTGGGCATCGGTCAGCGGGTGGTGAGCAATTGCATTGTGCATCACTCGTTTGTACACATTATTAGTAGTAGTACTATTATCATCATTGTATTATTATTATTATTATTTTCCTGTCTTATTAAACTGTCTTTATCTCAACTCACGGGCTTCACTTTCCATTTCTCTCCCCCGTCCCAGAGAGGGAGGGGGAGGGGGAGTGAACGGCTGCGTGGTGTTTAGCTGCCAGCCGGGTTAAACCACGACATCATAGTAGAAAAACACGCAGCTACCAGCAGGGGGAAATAAAGCTAGGAATAGATCATCTGAACATATTTTAACATCTTAAACTATTTAGAGCACACTTTGGGTCCAGAACACAGAATTTTATTTGCAGACACATTATGTCCTTCAGACAACAGTCACAAGAATTATATTAATCACAAGCAAACAAGAAAAGAGTAGCTTAGCTTCATTTGTTATAAGAGAAAGTAAAATAAACCAAGTAATACTTCAACAGAAATTAGTTATTGTTTTCCCCTGAGAGCTAACAAGGAAGTAACACTCCCAAAATGTCCCTGAACAACTCCCTCAACTCCCACAGCAATTAAAAAAATAAAACAAAAATGCAACACTCCAGAGACTCATAATTGCTGCCTACAGTTTCAAACACATCAAATCATTACAAACAATAGTATTGTTGCTTTGCTGATGGTCTAACAGAGTAGAAGATTTCTGGAAGGGAAATATTCTGTCATCTTAATATGACTTTCCACTAGAATCTGAATGGCACTTAAAATTACAGTTTATCATTCCTGCACCCCTTAACACAACGTAACCTTCACTTTCAAAAATCTGAAGTAAAAGGTAAGTGAAAAGTGCTCAGAGTAATTATCACAGTGGCAAGACTTTTGAATGGGATTCCACTAGACACTGATCTGAATCCAATACTTCTGAATGTATTCAATAGTAACTCAGAAGATGGATCGAAAGCATCCTTTGTAGAAAGCATGAAACGTGCAGTTAGCACAAGCATGCCAGCTAACAGGCTGAAAGAAAGAAAGAAAGAAAGAAGAAAAAAAAAGAAGAAAGAGAAAAAAAAGAAGAAAGGAAAGAAAAGAAGAAAGAAGAAAGAAAGAAAGAAAAGAAAGAGAAAGAAAGAAAGAAAGAAAGAAGAAAGAGAAAGAAAAAAGAAAGAAAAAGAAAGAAAGAAAGAAAGAAAGAAAGAAAGAAAGAAAGAAAGAAAGAAGTTGACAAATGGAAAAATCAGCTGATAAAGTAGGATTCCGTACTTTAACAACAAATTTTACAGTTATGCAGTTACAGATTTCAAGAGAATGAGATGGGAAGGGAGGGGGAGAGGGACATGACTATACCACAACCCAAACTTCACAAGAACAGAGTAAAAGAAAGGAAAGACTGCTATCTCGCTGTTCTGCAAAGAAGGCTCAGTGTTTCTATTAAGTTACAGACTTGAGGCATGTCCACAACACCATGTCATTTTGCAAAAAAAGCAAACATCAAACCAGACTAAACAGGAACACGACAATCCCCAAAAGATAGTGAAAGGGACCTCGAGACACTTTGCATGTAAGATACATCAGACAATGCAGTAAAGACACCACAATCTTGTTGCTGTTTACAGAGAAGTAAAGGCAGCCATTTAGAATGATTAGAGGTATAAGAAATGACAAGATAAGACACTAATGGAAATGTTTGTTTAGTCTATAGAAAGGAATACCAAAAAGGGACAAATTACAGCTTTTTACGGGTTTTTAAGAATTAGAAGAGGAAGGAATAATTTGCTTTCCATATTCACTGTGGTTAGGCCACAAAGCAATGAACATGAAATGCAGCAGGAGAGACACCATACGCAATTCAGAAAACTTCCTAAGGAAAGGCTAGTTAAGAACTGGAATGGAAAATTATGGAGTTGCCAAGAACAAACTGGACAATTACCTGTATGCAGCAACAGATCTATGGTCAATTCTGTCATGTTACTCCAGTAAAAATTAGATATTCTCTTTTGACCCCATCAAGAATCCCTATGGCCATACAATTATTATTTTTTTTTTTCCTGCATGACAGATCTGAGATTTTCTAATCAAGATTTAAATATATATTTATATATTATTCCATTATTCTCATTACAAAAAAACATGGCATAACTTAGCAAAATATTATAAGAGGACTTATTAAAACTTAAAGTTTACATCTGTTTCAAACTGTAATATGCAGTAAAAATAGACATTGATAGAATTATTGTGAGTTGAGAAATTGATAAGTTTATCAACTTAGCTTAATTTATGACAAGAAGTATAAACTCAAAAATGGAAGAATCTCTAGAATTAAACAGTAAGACTTGAATTTCTAAGAAAGCATCATTATTTATTGTAAGAAAAAAACAAAGACATGCACTACTTATATTTCCATGCAACACCTCTGTTAAAAGGATTGTTACCATAGTAACAGGGCCAGGAGTAGCCACTATATACAGCTTCCTCTTTTGACATGGAAATTTGAGATTTTGCTTCCAAATACACCATTAACATGGTAAGACAAACATGTTACTTAAGAATAACGGGGGTAGGCTGAAATTCCACACTATTCTGAGTGGATCATTTCTACAGGCGATGGCACTTCTCTGGCACTTTAGAGACTGCTATTAACTACACTACTTTAAGAGTACAAGTGATGCAAAACAGTTCTGCATGTTCATATTGTTTTCTCAAATGACAGAATACAGTTTTTGTTATTGTGTGGTTCACTTGTTTTCCTTATTTGTATTCAATTTACATTATGAAATCATTATATCAACAGAAGAAAAAATGCTGCTAAGATACTATCTATTTTAAGATTACAGATATAGGTCATCTGACAGTAATGGACAAAACTGAAGACTTCTCAAGTTATAGGCAACCTCACATGCCCTTTCAGGAACCAGCTGCTATTAGAAATAGCACATGTTATTTCCAATTCATCTCTAGTGTTGGTTTTTGTTTTGTTTGTCTTTTGAGACTTTTGGTGACTTTGCTTATGTGAAATGGAAGGAAAAAGATAGGTAAGTTTTAGCAGTTCATTTTGTATTGCTATTAGTACAGACTTATTTCTTTAGACACTTGTCTCTATCAAAACACCCATGCTCCAAAACTATGCAGGTAGAATGCAAGACTGATATAACTGGTTAGGTATGAACAAAAATTAACTTTATGACAAGTATAAGAATACTTACACCTGTGGTCCCAATGTTACTGTCCTCACCATCACAATAACCAGGATGACAATGGTTAAAATCAGAGAAATAAGAGATACCTGTAAAACAGACAACACACAACTTCAGTCAGTAAGCTGCTGTAAGTAGCAGCACAACTTATTTTTGAAAAAAGAATTGGTAAACAACTATATTTCTAAATATCACGTCAAATATTTATAATTATGAGGCTTGTCCTATACCATCACCTTTTTATTTGTTATTCTTGTTGAATAACTACCCAATTGCAACTATTTGTCTAACTGTAAGAGATGGTTTCCATTTAAACATCTGTAATCAATGGTGCTCAGCATTTCAAGATCAGGCCTACATCACTCGCTGCTTTAAAAAAAAAAAAACTATTTTGAAAAAACTATTTAAAAACTATTTTGAACAACTATTTGAAGTTCCCTGACATTTCTTGGGACAGAAGACAGTCTGAAATTCTAAAATATTTAATATGCTCTAGAGCTGGATGGAATTCAAATACATTAGGTCATGACTGGCACTTGTTTCCTAATGGCATAAAGAAAAGTGAACTAAATCAGCTGCTATTATGATTTACCTTTCCCAATTTTGCTATGTCACGATATAAAGATAAAGGCAAGGTAAAGATGATGGTGGTAAGAAGAATTATGAAGTGACGATCTGTAAGTATATTATCTGGACCAACTAAAATACAAAGAGAAAGAAAATTATTCCGCTAAGAGACTGATATAAGGAATAGATTAGTTGCATTCAAAGGACTAGCAATAACAAACTTTAATGTTGACCAAGCTTTTATCTCCTTTATTCAAAATAAGAAAGTGAAATGAAGACTAGGCATTAACTAACATAGGGGAAGCCATACACGGCCCGCACATAATCACCAGAATTCTGCGATTTTAACCTACAGTGCATAACACGTTTGATATATCAAACTTTGGAAGTATGACATTTGAACATATAGATGAACATGAATTTCTTTCATCATGCCTGGGTCAATGTTTCCAGACTGCAAGTCTAATGAAAGAAACATCTAATGTTTCTTTCTGCTATTTACTGTTGAGGATTTTTTGACAGCGTTGAGATAGTCACTGTTCTGTTGAAGATACAGAGATTCTTAAAGAATGATCCTAAAGTTCATTCTGAGTGGTTCATTTGAGCACCTCTTTTCTTGTCACCTGACCTCCAATTGAAAGGAAGGCTACGTGAAGGCAACAACCTCTGCAATCAATGGAATTCTTTTGCATAACTGGTGTTTTTTTTCCAAGCCTACTTAACATGAAATATCTCACTTTTAGTCAAATTAGAATGAATGATGTATTAAATTCTAGTCAAATTAGAATGAATCAGCTTGCTGAATGATTTTGGCTGGAAAGGGAGTGGCAGTTGACATGAAAAGATGGTGTACAGTTCCTTTATCCTTTGGAACATCATAATGCCTTTCCTCCAGTCTTCCCAGGCAGGTGAAAAGATGTGACATGCTGTTGATTCCTCCCATTAAAGAAGTCATATGATTATTAGATATTATTAGGTATTCGCTTTCACTATCAACCTGAACAGAGTGTGAGAATTCAAACTGAATTCCACATGTTGCAGGTTTTGCCACCTGAAAATAATAATCTCACTAAGGAAATCAAACAGTTCATAGAAAAACTTTTTTCCAGTTCACTCCAGACATGCTCTTTTCAGTTTAATTTGCCAGAGAAAAGTGTTTAAGTTTAGCTGGCTTTGTGATGAAAAAGATGACAAACATGCACACCAATGGACTCCACTGATTACGCTTTGAAAATTTACAGTGGCAGAAGGGTAAGAAGCACATTAATTAAGAAAAAAAAAAAGTTCTTACAGAATACTTAATAGAACTAGGCATATATAAGTTATATATGCAGTTTATGACCAACTATATAGATATAGTTAAGTAAGAATTAAATCCATTATATTATTTGCAAGTCATCCAGAATTGTTCACTGAAGTGCAGTTTTAGTATTCAAGTGTAGCACATTCAACAATATGACAAAATACAACCTTACAATCATATCACTGTGAAAGACTTCTATGTGCTTAGTGCATTGATGCACTTAATCTTTACTGACAGAGTCCAACGACCTAAGGACTTATAGTCCTTAGGATTTATAGTTTTGAGTTTCTTTTTTGTTTAAAAAGCACTCATACAAACATGATTTAAATTCTTAACTTAATATTTAAGAGTAATTCAGACCCAAAGTAATAGGTAGATATTACTTCAGTCGGACACAGTATAAGCCCCAAAGACGCTATATTTGTACCTAATAAATCTTTCCCATTCTGAAATTTTTAAAATGCATCTTACCTCCAGGAATTCTCAAAAAAACTTTAGTTAAAGTGTCTCCTGTTATTATGTTGTAACTAATCATAGCTTAAAGAAAATAAAAAATTGTTAGTACAAATAAAATAGAGAACATTTGATAAATATTTAAGTACATGTATTCTGTAGACCTTAGGATTATGCTACTATCACTCTTGTATGAATTCTAGCTAGCACCTAACAACTTTTAAGATTCAGGCTTAAAACAAATGTTTTAACAGTCTCTTTTATTTATTTTTAAAATATACTGTCTGAGAAAGAATCCAATCTGACAAGCAAGGCCACTGTGCTGTTTTCCCATATAAACTTAATTCAGAAGGGACTAAAAAAGGCTTTTAGAATTGCCTTGTTCATTTCCAACCTCAGTTTTTGGTCAGTTTATCTCCAAATTCCTGTTCAATTAAGTTATGTTCCTGTGTTAATAGAATCAGTCCTGGAATCAAATGCACAGGACTTCCTAGCTCATGTAAAAGTTTGAAATCTTTCCACCAGAAGAAAGGAGAAAAGATGAAGATAGCAAATAGGGACTTCCATTCCTTCCTCTCATTAATAAGAGCTGTGACTTTAATACTCATATTTCATTTCTATCTTATTCTACACTGAAAGTACCTGTGCTACATATGGAAACAAATTCAAGTACATACATTTGCATAACTAGTTCCAAGGTAGAAATTGAGAACTTTACAATTCTTTTTTACATTCTCTATGAAATAATAATCACACTCTCTTAAGTCAACACTAATGGATCAATATTTTCATAGGTAATTCACACTTTCAGTTTATGGAATGAAGCTTGATAAAGTAATTCATAGGAAGGCGCAATGCTGTTGCCCACAGTAACACTAACCTGACTCACTGAAAAATCTTGTCTACCTAAAATGACATTAAAATGACTTCCAATTGACTAATCCCAAAGGGAAAATTTTGCTCTGGGACTCTGCAGGCACCAAATCCAGTCTCCTGGTGTCTATAATCCTTACCTCCTGTAGTCCCGTATGAAACGGTGCATATCAGATTCCTCATTCTAGAACAGTCTCCCCTCTTTTTATTTCTCATAGCTACTTTTGTCATTAATTTTTAACTGTGTGATCCCAGATTTCTGTGTTGTTACATTTCACTTAATTTCTATTATTCTGGTCCTAAGATTCATTGAATTCTTTTCATTCTTCACTACTCAGCAACTATTTATTTAAGGAAAGAGGCATATACAGTATATTCTTTATAGAGTTCTTAATATTTAAGAAGTGAAAGAATAAGGTAACATGGAAAGTCTTATTATTTATAAAACATGAAAATTTATATTTTATGTGATCTTACCAATAAATGGATATAAAAATTGAAGAGTTGAAAGAATTAGATAACCTATAAAACCATATGTTTTTCTGACCAGCTCTTGATAGCTGTTGGTACTAGAGAGATTTCCTCCTTTGATCAGTAATATAATGGAATAATCTGTTAAAAAAATAAAATTGTTAAAGACAGCATGAACCATCTAGCAGGTACTGTTCTTTTCTACTCCTTAAAAAAAAGTCTGTAAGGGAAAACAGCAGCACTGGGAAGAACAGTGAGGAAAAATCTTTTCAGAAAGAATTTAAATCCACCAAGATCTGGAGCTGTAGGCTCATATGGTAAGGGAATTCTGCTTTTCCCAATAAGGGAAAGCAGAAACAGCCTCATTTTAATTAGTATCCAGTGTAGTTCAATGGAAAACTGTTAAAAGCACCAAAAAAACAGAAAATTAAATTAACACAGATGTATATAAACTAAATATAATGTTTGGGTATATCCTCTTAGTGGCTAAAACATGAAGAATGTCAGTGTCAATTTATCTTGAAAACCACAGATAGAACCACTCTCTTCTATGAAGCAATCTGCCTTGAGACAGAGCTGATGTCACAGATGGAATTACTCTGAGACAGCATCTCAACCTTTTATGAAGAATAGTATAAAATGCTGCTGTTATTTGAAACTATGCTTTAGTGATCATTTGAGCACCATGGGATTTTCCAGTCTGGATTAGTTATAGCACAGAATTTATTACCTTAGAGTAGGTGTCTTGACAGACAGTAGCTAGACCTCGTCTATTCCTCATCTTAGCTTGTAATCTATGCTGCGATAGGAACAGTTCCTTTCTGTGAACAGTATCAGTGTTTATTATCTTCTATGAATGACTAAAATTATGAAACTTTCAGACTTTACAATTTATTTTTGAAGGTAAATCAATGAATTTTTGATGAATGATATTAAAATATTCAAAATCATAGTACACCCAGAGATTTTAATTCTGTGGTACATTTGAGTAATACAATCCACTCAAGGTTCAGTGTCTTAGATGAAAAACAGCAGACTAAAATAGGTGATTATGAGACACAAATAGCTATTCTTCCAAATGTCACCATGACCTAGTCAAAGAAACCAGGCTTCACCAAATAAAAGGCACACAAAAAGCAGCTTTATATGTTGTACAGTATAATTCTCTACTTTTACTAATCTGCTCAGGGGATTAGTGAGGTGAGAAAAAAATTCCTCATTTTTATTAAGTCACAAACATGATTAAGTTATCATGAAGCTCAAAATCATCTAAACTTCGCAAGACTGATTTTCACTTTACAACAAAATGCTTTTACAGTACCTGTGATATAGGCAACTCCAAACAGAAGCAGTACACCTAAGGGAAAACCAGCTTCTTTCATTGAATATGGCAACCCTGTAAGCAAGAAAGTTTTTTTGAACATTTACAAATATTTATTTGTGATGACCAAAATAATGAAATATTCAGATTAAAATAAATTCTTTCAATCTTCCAAACTGGACCATCATGCTTAATCAATGTGATTATTTTTAGTAGACCAAGGGCTGCTTAGCCACAAACCTGAGTCAGCACCTGCTCAAACAGTACTCCAGTCATTATGGCAGAAAAGGCTGAAGGGTGCTTACTACAGTGAGACCTGATCTCAGATGACAACACTGGATTTTCACATAATAAAAGAATAGACAAAAATCTTCAGCAACAGCATCAGAAAAATAAGAGGACAGCTTTTCTCAACACTGAGTAGTCATGCATGTATAAAAAAGGATGAATAATGAAGAAAATACACTTACCTATTATGCCTGATCCTATAATGGAGTTGATAATGTTAAATCCAGCTGATGCCAGATTACTCTTTCCTCCTTTATTCCTGATCTTACTAACCAGAGCTGTTTGGTCATCTGTTTCTATCTGTTTCAGAAAGACAATGATAGAATTAAATATGAGAACAAGGATTATACATTTAATATAGCTGATTCAGGAGAAAAAAAAAAAAAAAAGCTTTCATAGGTTCAGATTTGTAGAGGTATTTTGATAATTAAATCCTTTTTTTTCTTTTTTTCCTTCCCCAGTGAGAAATCAAAGGAGTGTTAGGCATCTAATTCCTTTATAAGCCCGGCCAATAATCTTCTGTACTTAATTCTTCTCTGAAAAAAAAATATAAATGGAAGAACAGAAATCTATATAAACTGAGAGGTAGGCTGTTAAAGAGCTTTTTAGTCATAATTAATATTTCTGCCTTTGGAACAAGCAGTTTTGAAAATAGTTTGGCTAACCTGACTGGTCAGTAAAAACAGGCCCCTAAGCTAAGGGGAACAAAATCAATTTCAAGTTGCTAGTAAAGTATGCCAACACCTGGTGATGTTCAAATTTAAGGTTTTACCCAGCATTTGAAACATTTCTCTGTCTTTGAATGGTTTAGTGCATTATGAATAGAGAATGACATTGGCTAACCTCACAAGGTTTCTATGGAAAAGTCTGGTACAAAGTAGAGTTTGAGGCACACATTTGTAGTTAGTGATTTCTCCCCTTCTGGTAGTAACCAGTGGAAGGTGCCCAGAAAGAGTATCTTGTCCCAGCTTTCAACATTTTGTGTATCCTGGTCTTCCTGAGCCAGGCACATCCTTGTTGTGTTATATTCGTCAATGGATTGCTCTTTCAGTTTGCCCTTTTTTTAAGCAATGTAAATTTTTTAGCAGTCCTGTGGCCATAAGTTCCATGTCTTAAGTATGCATTGTATGAAGAGACAGGTACTCTTCTTGTTCTGAATCTGCCACTAAATATTTCCACTTGGTGCTACAAAAATATTTACATCATCAACAGAAAGACCACCATCACTTCCTAGTTATCCTCTCCATACCATAGCTAGTTTACAGTTAACATCCTTCCCCTGCTCTTTCTGTTGCAGAATTACGAGTGGCCCATTTTAGTTCACCACTCATTCGTGCAGCAGGAGCATCACTGTTATTCTCTCATGAAACTTTAATACCTTTTGTACAGCACATGTGGAATTGTACTGAATAGAAGAGTCCAGTTCCCTCATTTCAGTCATTACTAGAAAACGCATACAATGTGAATACGTTTGCTGTACACCTCATAGACTCCTTCATGAGTCTTGCCCCCACCACACAGATGGGCTCTGGTGGGCTTCCTCAGGGACCAGCAGTAGCAGCAGCAGACACTGCACAGCTAGGGTCACACCTATGGCAATGGGGCCACCAGGACACAGGTGCTTGAGCTCTGGAGAGAAGCACAATTACAGCTGTGTCAAGAGGCCACGGTTCTGCTATCTTACATGAGTAAGACCCATCCGCTAGCGTTCTTTTTTTCTTAACTCCACTTCGTACTTAGGACTCATTTCTTCCTCACATGAGGTAGAGCAAAAATCAACCGAGATGAGAAATCCACAGCCACTGTCAGTGCCCTCCAGGGAGGCATATAATAGCAAAAGCAGCCGCGGTGCCCTTCAGGCTCCCTCCAGGCGCCCCACGACGAGGGGCTGCGGGAGACGAGAAGAGAACCGCCGCCTCCCCCCGCATCTCACCTCACCTCACCTCACCCTCCCCAGTGCCGCTGGGCTCACCTGCGGAGCAGCGGCCGCCGGCAGCTCCGGCCCGCCGCGCTCCATCGCCGGGGGGACGCGGTGCCTCGCTCACGGTGCCACCGAGCTGCTGCAGTTCGCCGCCGCTCCCTGAGCCCTCCCAGAGCCCGGAGAGTCAGAGGCGGGCGAGTCCTCCCGCTCCACCCGGGGCCGCGGGGCAGCCTGCGGGGGGGCGGCGCGGGCTCCCCTCAGGCGGCCGCCTCCCGCCACTTGGAGCGGCGCAGAGCCCCTCAGCCTGGCTCCTGCCCGCAGCCCCGGCGAGGGGGCTCTCCTTCAACTCCTCAGTTTGAAACGCGGCCCAGAAAGTAAGCTCCTCTATCTTGAATTTAGGACACCCCAAGTTCACAATTTCTTACTTATTTTTTAACCCTGAATGCACGTATAGAGCTTTCTGTGTAGGGTGCATAGCTGAAAGCAGCTCCGCTGTCAAAGCTGTTTTTTTGTTTGTTTGGTTTTATTTATTTATTTATTTATTTATTTATTTATTTATTTATTTATTGTATGTAGTTTTCAACATAGGGGTTCTTTACTAGGTCCTGCTGCTGTATTCATTATTTTTTCTCCTCAGGTGAGGTAAGTTTCTTGAATGAATGCTAAGTCAGCAGAAGGAGGGTAAGCCAGGTACAGAATGTGCTGGGGTCACAGGCTGACCCCTAATTAAAAGAGGTAAAATTACAGGGCCAAAAACTCAGAATCTCTAATTACCTCACTTATTGTGAGTTGAGACCAGGCAGCCTCCAGCTGAAACATATTTTGTCAGCATTCAGGAAAAAAAAAAAAAAAGACACACAAATGTGTATCTTAAGCAAAACCATATATGAAGTAGTAAACAACAGAAGTAATTACAGATATTAATGTGAAGAACTACTGGAGGCAAAATATAGCTTATGAGGGTCAAAAAAAAAAATTTGTGAATTTACGGCAATGACTGCAGGGCCCCATCAACAGAATTTGGATGCAAGATTTTAAACTATTAAATCATTAAGGTAGAAAACACCGAGAACAACTATAAAACATATCAGCAGAAAACAGAGCATGCTAATTTGCTTTATACAGTCTTAAGAACACATATTAATAATATTTGCTAGGGCAAGTTGCAGTGGTTAAAGGAGTGCATCTGCTGTGCATCAGTCATTTTGTCCTTAAAAGTTCTATGATGCATGTGATTTAATGTGAAAAACAAAATGAACATAAAGAGCGTATATGACATTTTTGTTCAATAGCTTAAGCACATTAGCTTCAGTTCCTTCAAAAGAAATCTCTAATCAACTCCATGACAAGTTACAATCTGACATGTATTCTTGTGTGACCAGTCAGATGACATGACTCAGCAGAGAAAGTTTTAGAGGCCTAAGGTAACAAAGAAAGTTCCTGTGAATGTAGCAGTGCTTTTTTTTTTTTTTTCTCCCTTGGTCTCTACAAAAGAATGCTGTGTTTAAACAAGAAACGAAGCTGATGCTGTTTTAAGGCAGAGTGTAATAAAGCCTTATAAATATGGTAGGTTTTTATGATGCTGTTCAGACAGATTCTGTATGTTTGTTAAGTAATGTAGCAACTTCCACACAAAGCCTTTTTATCCAACACCCACATGCTGTGCAATAGTCCTTCTGAGTTCTGTGATTTTATTTTAATTCCAGTTTGGAGTATGCATTTATTACCTCAGAAAATAATTTCTGTTTTGTGCAAATGCTTTCTCCTGTTTTTCCCTGTTGTTAATCAGATACATTCCTCAGGCATTTATTTGGTGACAATTAAGTCAAGCTCGTACCACACAGCTCTTAATGTGTGAGGGGACCAGTGCCCAAGTGTGACACCTACTTAATTAAGAGTCTCAGAGTTTCAGTTATATCAGTCATATTGGCATGATTTGGAGAAACATTTGTAAACTTACAAACTTTCATTCAGCACATTAGCGAAAGGAATTGTTTTTTCCGCAGTAATGGTGTAGAGGGTTTTTTTTTCTGCACTATGAGACTAGTCTCTGGTCACTTGGATTGCTCTGTGCTTTGGGATGTGGTTATTGTATGAAAGCTTAATACTAGCTTTTGTCTTCACAATGAGAGTAATAGTTCACTGTGAAAAATTATCGGATTCACCAGAAGTCCATAATCCAATGTTTGCATTATGTTCTTTAGGACCTTGCTACAGGACAGCAATTGTTTGCACAATTGTTTACCCCTGTGGTTGTGGAGGGCCGTGCTCTGAAGGATGCCAGCATAGATAAACCATAGGGGCAGGGCAGTTATCTAAAAAAGAAGGCATCTTATCTAAAAAAGAAGGAGCACACAAGGAAGTTGTGTCAAAAGGGATGGGATCATACACCTTCAAGCCAAATGTGAAAACACATAAAGGTGGGCTAAAAATGAGACAGAGGAGCAACCAGCAAAAAGGAATATTAATTACGCTAATGTTTATAAGCAGAAATCCTGCAAGAGAATCCTTAAGACCCACATAGAATTAAGGTTTGGGATGGGGAGAGAGAGGGGAGAAAGAACAATTGTGATAAAGCCAGAACAGGAAAAGGATTTTTTTATTTTTTATTTTTCCCCTGGGGAGTATTTTTGGGAAGATTTCCATGGCAGAGCTCTTTCCATATGGAAGACGAGGCAGAGAATATGCCTCAAACTGAATTATCATAGAGCGAATGGAAAAGACAAGCAATAATGATTTGAAATGATGAAATGTAGTCATCTTGGAATTCGAAATTTATTTGTACCCTAGGGACAGCAAGTGGTGAGCTTCTGCTTAATGAGAGTCGTGCTCGGTGATATTGGAAAATGGCCAAGGTGGCTGCCTAAAAAGACTCCAGGAATGATGCAGGAAACTACATAACCAGTATGCCTGACATCTCAACTGGGCAAAGTAGTAGAAACAGTAATCAATGATAGATGCGATGCCATTGAGCTGTGTTGGCAGAGCTTTGTGGAGAAGCCTGAATTGTTACAGCTTTTGCTTTAGTAATATTACTGCTTGAGGTATAAATTTTTAAATGCAATAAAAATAGTCATTCATAAACATTAAATGTGTTCACGCAAGAAAGGCCATAATAAACAGAGAACACTCAGTACTCTAAGTTGTTTGTGTACTCCAAGGATGTGCTGTTGATCATCTGAAAAATATAAGAGAGAGAATGTAAGAAAGAAAATTCAGACACAAAGCTGGCATAGAAAAAGAAAAGCCATGTGATGAGAATTGACAAACATAACAGGAAATGAAATTTCTCTTTCATCTCTTGCTTTAAATGAATGACTAAATTAAAAGATTTTTTTTTAATTTTTTTTATTTTTTTTTTTGTAGAGGGTGATTGTTATAATCACATGACACTTTAACGTCAAACTCATTTATCCTTCCTGAAAAGGTTGGTGACCTTTTACTTTTTAGTAGCCTCATTGTCCATGATGCAAGCATATTTAAAAAAGAGCTACTGTTCTTAACACTAAGTTAATTTAGATACCTAATTGTGTGCTACTACAAGTGATTATGGACCACTGTTAAAAATGATTTTGCTGAGAAATGAGCCTTTGTGATGTGTCCAAGCAAGATCGAATGAAAATTGTTCCTCTTAATGAGACACCCCTACAGAGAGGCTCAGGACTAACAGGGAACATGATCTCCTCATCTTCCAGGTATAAGCGGACTGCTTGTTTTGCCTGGTTGACTAGCTTAAACACTGAGCACCTGGTCTCCTGGAGCATTAGCAGTTTAAAGTGTTAGAGCAAGTACTTAAAAGAATTATTGTTTGAGGAAAACATTTATGTGCCCTCTTAAAAGTTCTAACTTGGCCCTCATACTTGACCTGTAGTGTTTGTGAAGTTAGTGGACAAACATCTGAGCTGGAATCTGCCTGTAAAGCTTTTCTTTTCCTTGAATTATAGCTTCTGTAATCAATCTGTTTTGGAGAAATACAGCAAAGCCCCTAAAACAGAGGTAAGAAGTCTTGTGTAGGTAGTGTTGGTAATGTTTAGTTAATGGTTCTCATTGTTGATATTGGGTCTTCAGACTTCTCTGATAATAAAAATTTTCTATGTGAGGTATAGCACGACCTGCACTGTCAAACCAAGTGTCTGGAGAGGGAAAACATCTCAAGAGCTACAATAGGATCTGCTTTACTTGTTAGCAGTGGCAAAATACTGTTCATTTAATTTAAATGACATACAAGTTTTAACATACTATGTCATGTGGTAAGTTTGAAAGGGAAAACTCACCATTTCTTTCCATCTCGTTAAAGTCATAATAAGTCATAGTCACAGTAATAGCAAAGTCAAAGTCATAGCATAATTAAGTCATAGCTGGGAAAAGTAGAGACAGAGATGTGTGTTTGGCTGGCATATATTTTTGTATAAAGGTGTTTTTTTAAGTGGGTGAAACTTCTTTGCTGTGTGCGTAGTTTTGATTTATGCTGAACATAATGGCAGCACAGTTACCAGCTAGTTAGCTTAATTCCTTTAGTTCTCCTTCTGAACTGCAGTAGAGGCTGTTGGTATGCAAGTGCTGGTATTCTGCTGGATGTTTTTGCTTTTCTGGCAACATGAAGTGAAGTACGACGCTGCAGACTTTACTATTGTATTCCTCCAGTGCCTTAACAGATCCTGTGCAAAAACAAAATCTGTTGCTTTGATCAGCATTTACTTGCTTTTATTTTCAAAGGGCTGAAATTGGTGTTATTGTATTAATTTCTTTTACTAGCTTTGGCCCCATCTTTCTGTGCCTTAATTCTTAATGTCTTCAAAACAAGTACTAGTGACTACACAACTCCCTTGCATTTCAGTGACTATCTCTTCTGTGTTTTCTGAAGTGAATTGTAAACTGAACGTATACTTGCAGTAGCTTAAACTGATGCCTTCAATATGATGAACCGTGGTCTCATTTGGAAAACTAAGGTCACTGTACTCAGTGTTTTTCTTTGAGTATAAGACCCATTTTTCTTATATGTTGACATATATCTCTCTTACTTCCCTAGTACACAATATTAATTATTTTCTAATACTTTTAGTTCCACTTAGCAGAAATTAGTGTTTTTACTCATGTAGCTATATACTCATCAAGCTCCTTTCTGAGCTGTGTCGTGATGTGCTCATCCAGCAGGGGTTAAGGGAGAATTATGCGTGATTACGCATCACCGCAGTCCTCCAAGCTTCTGCAAATTCCCGTTGAAAGACTGTATTGTCAAGATAGAAAGGCTCTAATGTTAAATGTCAGCAGTTCGAAAACGACGTACTTTGTCCTTCATACACAAGGGGGCAATATTTGACTTCTTTTAGTTGTGTACTGCAAAGGGCTAACGAACCTCTCCAGGCTATCGACATGTGTAACTTAGTGTAGGTGGTAGCTGATGAGAGCTGAAATCAGTGTCAGGGTTCTCGCTTACTTCAGTTACTGCTTATATAGGATTATTTATTTATTTATTTATTATTTAATTTATTTTTTAGCAAGCACAAAGGCAATTGAAAACAAAAGGTGAAAAGAGCACTTGAACTTAGAATCAATTGGGGGTACTTTTAACATCTTCAAAAGGATTTGTCAAAGATGAAAATAGAAATAAAATAAGGTGATGCTGTTTCACTTCTTTTTTTTTTTTTTTTTTTAAATACCAAGTGGCATAAGTATATGACAAAAATGAGGTACAGTAAGCGTTAATTGTGTCAGGCATTAGTCAAACTCCTTTTGTTAGCTTGTTCATAACAATCTCAGTAACTTTGCATGCCTTACAGCTGTTCATCCATTTCTGAGTCTTAATCATTTGCAAGCTCATCTTTCTCTTTGTTTCTGTGCAGAGGGCGAGGAGATCGTAAACCTGATGAAGAAAGTTGGTGTTTGAGTTAAGCCAAGTAAGTATTTATTTACAGCATAAAACATTGCAAGAACAAGATACATTATAATTTATTTACGATGTATGAAGTTATTGAACATTTTAACTGTACTTTTGGAAACTGTTAACGCCGCGTAAGTTTTTGTTTGTTATTTTAAAATCTGTCTTATAGATAGAATATTAATGATGAAACCTTGGGCACGGTGAAGTCAATGGTGTAACTTCTAAATGGTTTGATATTGTATGAATATAGTGTAGACAATAATCAGTTACATGCACCAGAAAGATGTAAGGGATTCTTTTATTATGTTTCTTGTGTGTTTTGGTTACTTGTATATCTGATGGAATTGTTTGTATCTGTAAAGTCTCATAGTAAGTTCTACAGTAATTTAAGTTTGGAGGGGGTTAGTAAGTGAAAAGACTGTGCTTTGAAAGGGAGAACAGTTAGCTTTTGTTTTGCAGAAGGGCTAGCAAGGGGAAGGAGGAAAGAGGGAGAAAAGTAGAAATGGACTGTGGGAAGTGATGATTTTAAAATGGCAGGACAAAAATAAGTAGGAGGCAATTGGACTTGTCAAATGTTGTTTTGCTAATGACTTCCCTGCAATTTAGTTTCTCTTTTGATTGTGTTTGCAGCCTCTCAGATTTTTCTTTCAAAAGTATTTTCTGATTTGTCACTCAAAGTTTTATCTTGGTTAGGTGACTAAGTGCTTCCCAATCACTGTTCAATTTGTAATCATATGTGATTGCATATTTTGACCCTAAATGAATACATTTCATTGTGAAAGGCAACAAAGAACTTTATGGCAACATTTCTTGATTTTATTTTAAAGTGGGGTTGAAGAGCTCCAGGCAAATATGTTTTCCTTATTTTTTCAATATTATAAATAAGTAGAAGTAAAGAAAGAGGAAGGGTCTGAGCAGAAAGTAAGAAAAAAATCTAGCAAATTTCCAGTGTGTTGTTAATATGTTGATTTTAACTTCAGTGAAATATTACATTCTTTCTAAGGAATATATGCGACATAATCTAAGGCATTTGGTAGACATAGAGCAGTGTTTTGTCGAACATACTCCTACTGCTGTGTATGGGCTCCATATACTGGAATGCAGAAATTTTCCATTAGCAGTAGGATGTGGATGCACCTTACAAATCTCTCTGCATAAAAGACAGATGGTACCAGTGACATCTTAGTGCTGTCTCCTGCTTCAAAATAGACTTGCTGTCAATTAATTCAGACTAGGAGTGAATTAAATTTAGTTGTTAAAGGTTTTTTTTTGTTGTTGTTGTTGTTGTTGTTAATATTTAGTATTTTTAACATTTACAACGTTCTGATTTGTTAATATTTGACAGAATGAATCCTGACCCATGACGGGCTCCTAGCCATTGGGGTAGTATGATGAATTAGGTCAAATCAAAAAGTTGTGCTTAGCGTTCCACTTAATTAGCCTTATGGATCAGAAGTAAAAATACATGGCAATATTTCCCAAAACTCTGAAAGAATTAGGAGGGAGATAGATATATTTTCAGGAAGATATTCCTGATTTCAGTATAATCTTCTTATATGATGTTGAACACAAAGTACGGTTTCTCTGTGCATGAATTCCCTATGTGCTAAAATGATGAAAATAATATTTTCCATCATACAGAACCATTGTGAAGTAAGTTCTATTAATGTTTTCCCTTAGATATTAATGTGATGGATACTATAGAGATTACTATGGGAAAACAAAAACAATCTGTTAGCTTTAGTTGGATTTGGAAAAAAAAGAAGTCTATTTTAAGAAAGAAATTACAGAACAAATTCCCTTACAGCAGTCAGCTGAATTTATTTCACTTTTGATCCATTTGTAGAGTGACTTATGTAGGAAGAAATCTGAGAGAAGTTAAAGTTGCTAATGTGGAGCCTGCATGAAGTTGCTAAAAAGGAAAGCTATGTAGGAAGAGCCTATAATTTTCATTCCTATCTTGGGACTTGGATTAATGCCCAGAATAGTGACAAATACAACGTCACTAGGAAAGACTAAGAATCATCTCCATCGGTAATAACAGCTAACTAGAGCAAAAGATAACTATAAAATTATAACAAAGTATTTGCTAACAAAAGCAATCTTTTTTTTTTTTTTCTTTTTCTTTTTCTTTTTTTTTTTTTTTTTTTTTTTTCCCTATCTTCAGTACAGATAACTGGAAAGAGAGACTTTTTAACACTCAAAGTAGTAATTCCAATGAAGGGTGTGAAAGGAAATGTTGATAACAGTGCATCCATGTACACTGTGTGACCGTATGTATGATATAGAATTATAGAATTCTATATTAACTCTATATTAATTCTATATATATTATAATATATATTCTATATTCAATTAACGTTGGAACAGACCTTCAAGATCATCTGGTCCAACCATCACCCTACTGCCAATGTCACCTACTAAACCATGTCCCTAAGCACAAGGGCCAACTTTTCCTTGAACACCCCCAAGGATAGTGATACCACCCTGGGCAACCCATTACTTCTAGTGTATGTATCTATGTTCAGTAGACAAATTCAGCTGAAGGCATTACAAAATATCTCCCTTTCAAGTCCAAAACTGTACTTTCTGTAGGTGAATTATTAAGAGAAGCACATTTTTGAAGAGCTTGGCATATAAGATGCATAATTTATCCGAGAACATCTTTTTGATAGAAGTGGATGCAGCATATAGTATGATAGTTGCATTTGTCCCCTCTCTATCTTTCAATCTTCTTCATGTAAAAAAAATAAAAATTTCATCCACTCTGGCTTAAACATTCAGTACTTTCCTGCATGTTTTAGTCCAATACAGCTATGATTTACCTTCAGAAGCCTGTGACTTTACCCTCTCATTCTCAAGAAACCCTCCCTTACCTGCTCCCACATTTCTGTCTTTTTCCTCTGAAAGAACTGAGAGCTTACAGTCAGCTACAAATCTGGTGAAAAATACTCATTTTTCTATATCAAGGTAAAAGGAAATGTGGTTATACCACATAAGCAACAGGCTACCTCATAGTGGAACAGAAAAACTCCTTGTGCTACGTTGATAATATGATTGGATAGAGGGGCTAATGGACTTTTTCTGACTGTCTTTATAGCTTCATCTACTGATGAAACAGTAGTAGTCCCAGTAGTTCTTACTTCCTTTATTCAAAATTTGAAGAATTCTTTCTCTCTGTTTTGGGATTAAACTATTTGTAATAGTAAGATGCAGTGGCTGTGACTCTCTTTTGGAAGGCTTAAGAAATGAGGCTCTGGTGAAAGACTGATGAAAAGTGGGCCAAATGATGGGAAGTGGTCATATTTTGTAACGAGCGTAAGAGATTTTTTTAAAGGCTTTTTGAACACCATTTATTTGAAGCCGGTTCATGCTTAGTGGCAGTCTTCTGCAGAATGGCAGTCTTCTAACAACCATTGGTTAATTTTGTGAAAGTATGCTAATAACAAACATATATAAAGTTGGATACATTATCTTTTCAAGCAGTTGCATATCCTGCACCTGACTTTTTTTATAGTGATACAAAATTTCATAGTGACTAATAAATCAATTTAATTTGCTATAAAGGTTTTCACAATCTTCTATTTGGGGTCCTCCCTAATGTGGGCTTGGAGAGAGATTTGAGCAAAATATTTTAAATACAAAACTTTAACACAGAAAGAAGCATTTATGTTTAAGGAATAGCGTGTATTATGTCATCAAATATTTTAGACAATTCACTTATTTGCCATGATTTTACAGATAAAGACGTGGTATTATTTAAGGAAAACCATATATGTATGTATACATATACTTCAGGAATCATCTGCATATTAAAATCAGTGCTTTATAGGTACCTAGCTTATACTAACTGGCAGAAAGATCTACTGGGCTGAATGACTGTGGTAACTCAAACTAGTGATATTGCTGGGGAAGTAAAGAAATATTTTTATTTTAAATATTTTAAATATTAACTGGTATGAAATATCTTGTTTAAGCTTCTTGTTGACACACATTATTTAACAACAATAACAAGAGTCTGTGTGAAAGCAGAAGTAGGAACATGATGTTACAGCTGAGCAAAATACAGTTCTCTATATTATGTGTGGTTGCCAAGGATATAAACCTATCAGTGATATTTCATTTTAGGAGTTCAGAGACTGAATAACAGCTCTGTGACTGACTATTAATGATATGGAGTGGAAAAAGAAACTCTGTTGGGTAACAGAAGGTAGAATCATTTTACTATATGCAGCGATTAACATTACCTTGCACAAACAGTACAGCCTTGAAGTACGGTGGGTGGAGGTGCAGCTGGGTGGGAGGCAGAAAAGAGGACTGAGAGAATATGATTTATGTGTGAGAAACACAATCCTGGAAATAAATTTTAACATTAGAAGTTTAACACTAGAGATACCGTAGGCTGGACTTTGAGTTTTCAGACACCCCCGGCTTTCAATTTTCGATTAATGGCATTGTTAGTGCCACAGCAACCGTTTGTGACATTGCAGAAAGGACTGCAGCTAGTTTCCATTGTTAGATATGCATATGGATTGCTACTCTTGTAGTTTTATCTACCAAATATGATCTTCCATCAATTTCTTTCTTTTTTTCCTTACTACTTATTTTCACTACTTTGCATAACATATTCAAATAAGTGTGCAATTTGTATAACTGAAAATTAGTTAAATGACCTTGGACAGACCTTCCAAATGTGTATTTCTTGACAGAGCAGTATTATTTTGTATAATACATGTATAATATTATTATACATGTTTTTAAATATTTTAAGATACTGGTGTTACCTTAAAAATAATTATAACATTGCAAATGTCTGCATGGTGCAGGTAACGTCCTGCAGGTTTCTAGTAGTTTGCCAGATTTGGTTCAGAAGTACACTAATGTGGACACAATCATCTTAGGAAGGATAAGCCTAGATCTGCTTAAACTAAGGAACACACATTGCTGTGAAGGAGTTGCATACCTTGATTCCTGTTACAGCCAAGAGATGGGACTACATGAGTTACGGTAGATTATTTCCATTAAAAAACAAACAAACAAAAAAAAACCCTTATTTTTCATGATTATCCAATAGCAATTATTATTGAACCATACTATAGTGTTCAAAGCCACCTTAACTTCATCTCCTGTCAGTTTTATATGCTAAATTAGTATTTAGTCATCCTGATGTACAGCAGCTGTTCAGCAGAGAACAGTTGCAGTTCTTCTAAATCTAGCTTTCTTGTTGCATCCTTCAGCAGCAGCAAATTAAGACCAAGGAATTCTTTCCCGTGCACGCAGCTGCTATGTCGCTCCCCTTCCATTGTGCATCTCCATATGGAAGAAAATGCATACTATTGAAAAAATTAATCTTGAGCTACTGCATTACCACAGTGGCTCACAAGAGTGCAGTGTAGGGGCAGGTGAAAGGATGTCGCAGTCAAGAATTAAAATATAACTGCTACAGTAAGTCTAATTTTAGGCGTAAGACTCCTGACAGTTTCTTCACAAATAATAAACAGATTTTAAAATGATCCCAGCATTATACATAAGCAATGTTCTTTTCAGTGTTATTTTTACCTGTCTTCAATACAAATGTATTGTTGTTTATATATTTGTATGATTTTTAGTGTAAATTCTTTCAATTTTTTCTTCACAAATTGTAAGACATTTCAGTCACAATTTCCATCGATATTTTACATCTTACTTCGGTGTTTTAATAAATTCCACAGCATTACATTTTTAATTGATGTTTAATAACATAAACAAGAAGGAATTACTGAAGGTGAACATAATCTAAAAAGCAAATGTCTAACATGATACATTTTAAAAACACTTTCTTGAGGACTTTGCCTTGAATAGCTGTTTCTGACAATTTTATTTCATTTAAAATGACAGCAGCTTTTGTACGTACAGCATTTTAGAGGTGTTAAGTCATTTAATGAAGTACTGCAACACATCTACTACATACAGAGCTATAAATACTCTGAGTGGGTAGAGAAGAACACCCAGCTAGATACATGTGCAAAATGCATGCTTCAGTATTGATCAAATCACTTAACAGCTATAAATAGCAAAGAGGCAAGGAATTGATTTATACAATACATGTCTAGTTATTAGGTAACCTTGGCTCCAAAGGTGTAGCTCACTTGCTACTTTTATTCTTACTCATTTTGCATATATTGCACTCAACTAAATGAAATTATCCATTCTTTGAGCTAGATGAAGCCAAAGAAAGACCTGTTGAGTAGTTCATCCTTGGTATCAGAACTCTGCTCAGTATTGAAGAAGCTGACCTGGCATAATCCATTTGCTGAGTTTGGTCCTTGCTGAGCTGTCTGACAACACTCCAGGCAAGGAAGATCTAAAAGAAATCTTTTTACACGGATGTTTTCTGACTTGTTACTTTTCTCCCTCACATCCCCAACCTGAAGGGCCGATGAATGGTGTTGGTCATTATGGTCATTATTGCTTTTTTTTTTTTTTTTTTTTTTAAATGAGCTTACATTTTAATTTATTTGGTTTAAAGAACCTTTGGTGTTGAAACTCCAGTGACATAGGCCTTGATGAGAACCTAGGCTTATGTGCCTAATCTTAATACCAGAAATCTGGTCTACACATCATTGACTTCAAGAATTCCTCTTGATAAAGGTCTTAAAGTAGAAGTCATTAGTGACTGCGCATGAACGAAATGAATGAAAATGTGGGATTATGAATAGCAAGACTCTTCGGTCTCATGGCAAGGGTCCTGTATAGTCCGAATGAACAAGCATGTTTGCCACATGCTTTACTGCCAGTTCTGTGGAAAAAGTGGTTCAAGACCAAATTTAACAGCACCTTTTCTTTTAGAAAGAAATGGTCTTACAGTTTTGGCTTCTTGTTGTCATACTAACATCAAAAAGAAAATCCAACTTAACCACTTTATATGCTACAATAAAAGTAACGTTTTAGCCTTTATATTCTGTCCTAACAATTTGTGAGATTTCTGTTGCTGAGCACCTTCTCTCTGCTTCCAGATTTGTACATCTTTATAGAGACCTAGTTCTGTCAAAAATGAAGTGGTGATAAAATATACATAGAATTGTTAATAGTACAAAGATAACAGTCTAAAAACATCCTTAGAAATTAGTGCCACAGATTGAGGACACAGTATCTTAAACCTGTCTTTAGATGGTCAGTTTTAAACACCTGTGTTTTTAGGCTTTGTAATACTCAGACTTTCCATTTTGATGCAGAAGTTTCTTTTGGTTGCAGGTGGCCAAATACAAAAGCTATAACTCAAGTTATTTAATTGATAGTGTATGTGTTGATATTTATGGAATTTGTTGAACAAAGAAGAGTTAAAAATTATGTATTTGAAGTGAAAAAAAGCCAAAGTTCTTAAGTTAATTGCTGGAGAATAATATTATAGCAGAAAGTCCACTTGGAGGCAAATCACTAGGGGTTTACGTCATGGGTCAATGCTGCAGCCGGTATTATTCAGCCTCTTCATTAATGTCTTGGATGGTGGGACAGTGCAGGAAATTTACAGATAATACGGCAATGGAAGGAGTGACTAATACACCACGTGGTTGTGCTGCAGTTTGAAGGAACCTGGACAGGCTGGAGGATTGGGCAGAGCGGAATCTCATGATGTTCAGCAAAAGACAATGCCAAGTCCTGTCAACACATGCTGGGAGCCAACCAGGTGGAAACCATCTCTGCAGAGAAGGCTGTTGTGGTCCTGCTGGGCAACAAGTTTATCCTGAGCCAACAATGCACCCTCACAGCAAAGAAGGCCAACAGTGTCCTGCACTGCATTAAGAGTACTGCCAGCAGGTCAAGACAGTTAATCCTCTTTATACTCAGCATTGGTGAGATCATATCTGGAGTGCCATGTCTACTGTGGCCTCCTTAGTATGAGAAAGGTATGGACTTAGTGGAGTGAGTCCAGAGAAGGGCCACAAAGGCGATGAAGGGCCTGAAGCATGAGGAGAGACTGAGAAAACAGACTGTTCAGCTTGGAGAAGAGGGGGCTCAGGGGAGACCTTTCATGCCCAAAGAAGGGCAACAAAGCCAGCGAAGACTTAGCGAACAAGTCTTGCGAGGAGTGGCTGAGGGAGCTGGGATTTCTCCAAACTAAAAGCTTGGAGAAAGGAAGGCTCAGGGGAGACCTTATTGTACTTGACAATTACTGTTACGGAGGTTGTAGCAAGGTGGGGATTGGGCTCTTCTCCCACACGCCAATTGTTACGATGAGGGGAAATGGCCTCAAGTTGTGCCAGGGAAGGTTTAGGTTGGATATGAGGAGAAATTTCTATTGAAAGGATTGTGTGGCATTGGAACAGGCTGTCCAGAGAAGTGGTTGAGTTGCCATCTGTGGAGGTCTTCAAGAAACATATAGATGCAGAACGTAATAGTATGGTTTAGTACTAGATTAAAGGTTGGACTAGATGATTTTAGAGGTCTTCTCCAGCCTGAATGATTCTATGATTCTAGGGGGGATCTTAGTAATGTGTATAAATTACTGATGGGAGAGAATGAAGAGGGAGACAGGTTGTTGTCAGTAGTGCCCAGGAGGCCGTCAACAGAAGTTAAAACACTTGAAATTCCATCTGAACAAAAGAAAATCCTTTTTTACTGTGAGGGTGGTCTAACACTGGCACAGGTTGGCCAATGAGGTTGTGGAATCTCCATTTGTATAGCCAGTGAGAAGCTGTCTGCAGCCAGCTCTAGGTGACTCTGCTTGATCGGGGGGTTGGACTAGATGACCTCAAGAGGATGCTTCCAGCCTAAATGTTTCTGTGATTCTGCAGTTCTATTTCTCTTAGCTTCAGAGAATTCAGTGGGGAAAAAATAATCCAGTGACTATATGTGTACATAAATATCAGGCAATTGTGTGTAATGAGATAGAAATGTGAAGAAAAAAAAAAAAAAGCTGCAATGGAATCCATCACTAAGTTAACTTCTTTCCTTCACAGTGGTTGTGCTCTCAGGTTTCACCATTAAATTCTTGAATTGTGCTTAGATCAGTGGATTCTGATGTTCTTCCCCACCTTGACTGTACTGCTCCATTCAGATATGTGGAAGAAATTTTGCAGTTTCAGCTTTCATGGGTCCAGTCTGTCAGCAGTTGCTGGGACATGTTCATCTGGCACTGAGATGTGACTGTAAAAGGAGAGATCAACCCAGTAAAATGTTCCCCTAACACAATTATCACTTAATACAAGTTTGGATGGAAACATTTTGTGGGAGACAGTAGGATTTGGCCAACATCTTTTCAGTGGTTTATGGGAATAGGACAAGGCGTAATGGCCACAAGTTGGAGTACAGGAAGTTCCACACCAAGATGTGAAAGAATTTCTTCATGGTGAGGGTGACAGAGCACTGGAACAGGCTGCCCATGGAGGTTGTGGAGTCTCCTTCTCTGGATATATTCAAGGCCTGTCTGGACGCCTACCTAGGCAACCTGATCTGAGGAACCTGCTTTGGCAGGGTGGATGGACCTGATGATCTTTCGAGGTCCCTTCCAACCCCTACAATTTTGTGATTCTGTGATTTGCAGACGATCAGAAATACTTAATTCACTGAGAAACTCAAAACCAAGAACTGTAGAGTTGCAATGGCTAGATGTCAGTTATAACATGGTTTCTTTTGTTTCAGACCTATAAAACTTAGGACATCATTTATTTATTTAATTATTTTTCCAGATTTTAAATGTCTTCTCTGACAGAGATAGGTAAACAACGACTTAATAAATATATATTTTTTAAAAACTTGCTTATTCATCAGCACCAATGCAGTGAGATAAGATATTCTGGTATATGAAACAAACAAACAAACAAAACCACTGATTTTATCACTGTGTTTATTAAAAGTGCTTTTATTCTTTTTGTTAGGCCTTTCTGCCTGGTTGTAAGCATGTATAAAGTGTCAGTTTTCTGCTATAGTAGACAGAAATTTTCTGCGCTTGTAATCTACTGCCAGTGGTGCAGCTTCTGGCAGTAGATAATGTTTTAAGCATTTGCATCACTGAGCACATTTTACAAGCACTTTAAGCTATCCTACCATGCATTCGAAGGAAACATTAGATCTCCTTGACCACAAATTGAATTTACTTGCAGGGCTCCATTTTATAAAACATAAAAAGATGCTTGATTTCTGCCAAATTCAGTTTTGTATTTTAAAGTCTTCTTTTCTTAAGACAAGCTGAAAGACATTGTAAATCAGAAAATCTTTCTGATTTCCTGATTTCTGGTTTCTTGATTTAAAAAAAAAAAAAAAAAAAAAAAAAAGAGTTGAAATATGAAAGTTGAGTAGGGGACGAAGATGAAGATGGCAGGGAGGAGGATGGGGAATAGTTTTTCGTTGTTGTTGTTTTTTTGTTTGTTTTTTAAAGTGAAAACCAGAATATGCAGGTTTAGAAACTGACTTAGTTTATGCAAGTGTTGGAAAACAATAATTTGTAGTGCAATGGAGTGTCCATTTGTGCAGACAAAGAGAAGGTTCTCTGTATATAAAATTTGCTGCATAGCTTGGTGTAGCCTAGTCTTTAGTCTAATGGGATTCTTGTGAATTGTAGGTTCTAAATTTGCCAGAAGTGATTAACAAGACTTTCAGAGACTAAGAATTTAGCAGATTGTAGACCAGTAAGTTCAGGTGCATATTTGTGATGAATGTAGAATTGCACTGTTTTCAAATCTTTAAATCGAACAGTTATGTATTCTTAGTAAGATTTAACTCACCTAATTTACCCTTCAATAATAAGTGTGTCCCATTTCAGTACAGTTAATGCTGAAATGTGTAGTGTACAAAATCTTCTCTTTCACCCAAAATAGTCTGTGTTCAATATCTAAGGTAGAACTCAAACCTAGAAGTGGGTGGGAATTAAGATGTCCAGGTAGATACAGAATCTGAGAGAGCAGAAGGGTGTCAGGGTTTCATGTATGAAAAATGGGAAACGGACAGAGTAGAGCCTTGAGAGTTAAAGAAGTCTAGTAGGGCAAGCATTTTTAAAGCTAAGTCATGAACTCACTTTTGACTTGTTGACAGTAATTTCGAAGTTTGCTTTTCTTTTGCAAGATAATCTTGTCTACTGCAATCCTTTTTTATTTTTATTTTTAGTTAATTTTAATTATTCAAACCAAGTATTTTCTACTGTGCCATTAGATGCTGCATCATGAATAGTGAACTTCTGGCAGGCCCGTTGAGAAGTACTATGAAGTTTCTTCTACCATTAAAACTGACAAATTACAAATACACTGTGAAAGACAGAATTTAAGGATATGTGGAAGTGATGCAGCTCATGATGTGCTTCAGAAAAGTAAGTTATTTTGTCTTTACTTTTTTAGAGGCTATCACTGAAAACTTTTCTTAGAGATTTTTTTTTATTGTTTGTGCAGGAAGCACTTGCTCATGTCTAAGAAATAGAAAAAGAAAAAAAAAAAAAGAGAGAATGTTAGCCTTGAGAGGAAGAAGTGGCATCAATTGTTCTGTGAATTCCTGGAAAATGCTAAAATTTAGGCAGTGATTTTCTGTCTTGTATCTCTGGATGCTGCAAATTCTTTGCTGTTTTAACTTTTTTTAACTGACAGATTTGTCAGACAAATCTGTACACAAAATGGTGCTTTTTTTGTTTATGATATTACTTTTTAAAATGCTGTTTTGATCATTGTTCTAGTTTTGTCTGTAAAAGGGTGGGCCTTGCTGCCATTTCAGTAAGTTAGAAACCAGAGAGTGCTTCTTGCGTGCTTCCTATGGATGCTTATATATACGTGTATATATATATCTGTGTGTATATATAAAATCTTCATATGTTGGTCTTGTGTTCATGTAAATAAAATGGAGGGAAAAGGCACTTAACCTGGGCAAAGGCAAGTCTTGACTGATGAGCAGTCAGAAAATTTCATAAAGTGACTATTACCTGTCCTAGTATTGAGTTCATTTAAATGCTTTGAGTATCTAGGGAACCTATTTATAGTGTTCTTCTTTCAGGAAACATTGAGATGAGCGTAGCATTTTATTCTATTTGTTGCACTAAAATAACCAACTACAAAGTTCAGGGCATACCAGGACAACATAAATTTTAATAACTTTTCAATATCTAATTAAAATCACTTCTTTCACTGTTAGTTCAAATATATATATATATATATATATATATATATATATATATATATATATATGTTTTATATATATATATATATAAAAAAAACAAACAAAAAAAAAACATATGAACAATACAAAAACGTGAATCTTCAGAATTATTCTCAATTCAGATGTTTGTTAGTTCCTAATCCTAATAAGTGAGAAGTCAGACTTCTCACTTATTTTCCAGGTAGTGCTGACACATCCTTCAAATTTTCTTTTTAAATTTTTTTTTTGTTTCAGGACAGAACTTTATTTATTCCAACTTTTTCATGATGACAAAGGAGAATATACTTGCAATAAGGCTATAATACTATTTCAGCACATTTAGGAAATTTACACAGATCTTGCAAATCTTGAATCTTTTTTTTTTTCCCATTGGTCCATTTTCCAATACACCAAACTTACAACAGTCTGTTTCTAACAGCTGAGTGTGACTCAGGGATATACGTTGACAAATGTATTACCTTATGTGTATGTTTAAAGTAGTTTTCAATGGAACTTTTAATAATAAATACCGTTTTCTGCTGAATGAAAAGCATTAACTGATAAGGGCCCTGAACAGATAATTGAGTTCAAGACTTCTCTTTTTTGGGGAGCTGAGGAAGTAAATTTTAGCTATATACTCCATCTGTTTGTTTAGTTGATACCTTTTTTGGTAATGTTCTACAAATTATAAAAAGCAAATACTATTTATAAATCTGAAACATCCTTCTAATTTGAATAATTCCTGTTCTACAGACTTCCAAAAGGGATTCTTAATCATCTTTCTTTTAAAAGCTTCCCATCTCTTCAGTGGTTTCTAGATTATTGTCCAGAAAACTGGGTGAAAGAGGCACAATTTCAGTATCACTCCTACCAGTAAAAAAACTGCTGATAGAAATTCTTTCCATTCTCTGCTATCATTATCAGAAAGGATTTTTTTCTTTTCTTTTAGAAACTTCAGAAGCTAGTAGATGATTTAAATCATTGATAGTAAAAAGGAGAAGGGTGTTTGAGATGTCACAATTGAGCTAGGAAAAAGTCTGTTCAGAGTATCATTTAAAGACACAAGAAATGTTTGTTCGATGTTGGTACAATAATAATTATTATTTGTACAGTCCATTTCCATATGCTAGAAATAAAATATTGGGTGATTTGGATTCCAGTGAAAGGTAGAATATTTTATTTCTGATTAGAGTAGGTTTTTTTTCTTTATCGTATTGATTACAGGTACCATCCAAATTCAAAATATTAGAATTTTTCCTAGTTCCAATGTACTTTGAAGTTATTCAGCAAACATGTTACATGAATGAGTACCCTGGAGGTAGGCTAATGTGGCCAAATAGTTATTCAGCCTTAGATATACTTAGTGTTTATTTCTACATGCAAATTTTCCAGCTTAGCATTTTTAAAGAAGCACAGCATATCAACGTTAAAGATGAAAATAGTGTAAGCTGTTTCTGAGAGATCAGCACAGAAGCATTGGATAGAGCTCAAAGAAAATGATATGACAATCTGAGGTTGAGGGCAAAGAAGGGAGAATATAGAGCTAAATATTCTCTTTACTTTTACATTTACATTTCCTGATAATTTAGAAATTATACAACTATGGTGCAAAATCTACTTTTTTTTTTTCTTGAATATTATAATCTAAATACATTTTAGTGAGCTTTTATAGCTTTTTTTTTTTTGTAACTTTTTAAAGAAAAAAAAAAAACAGCGAATGAATAAAAAGCTTGCATGTTTGTGTGTCATGTAATGTTTAGCAGTGCTGGACATTTATGGGTACGTCTTAGAATGGTTAGGGATTGCTTTCCCCCTCCCTTAATGGGAGGGGCACTAGTGGACTAGTCCTTAATGGACTAGTGGTCTATTTTTGTTCTGCTACATTTGTGTCTTGTAGGACTTGTTAGGTTCCAGTCCTGTAGGAAGATCTACCTATACAACATCATATATGATTAGGTTTTCTGGGTGTTGAGCTGTTGATCAGATTAAGCTGTTGATTAAGCTGTTTAAAATTTATGGAGCTACGTAATGCCATTAAAATTTGTAACATCTCTTTTGTAGCTAGATAGAACTTTTGGATCTGAGCCCTTATTTTCCTGAAGTTCAAGCCAGTTGTTTGCTTTGTAAAGGTGTGTTCCCATTTGGAGATTGACTTAATAGTTCCGTATTTTATTGAATTTAACTGCTTGTCATTTATATTACAAAAAGAGTTCTGGCTTAATTTTTTGATGGAGCGGTATCTTCTTAACCTCCTCTTAAACATTTTTTTTTCCTGTATCTTAAAATTATCTGTCCAAAATCTTCTGGTTTTCATAATAAATAACATAAGAATATGAAATTTTAAATGTATCATATGACTTGCGATGATATTCTTTCTCATGACCTATTTTTTTTGTTAAACTGAGCTTTGCAATGCAGATTTTTTTAATATGTTCTTAACTTTTATACCATGAAAATGAAGTTACTAGCAGAGCTGACTCCATGTGGTGTTTGTAGACTACAGCAGGTGAACACTCACTTTCTGCTAAAGTTTCAAGCTTCAGTGTAAAGAGAATAGGGAGAAATAAAAGGATCATGTCAACAATCTGTCAGCTAACCCAGTGAACAGAGATGGAAATGTCAGCAGCTTATCTGCCAAGAGGGATGAATCACTTGTCTCCCTGTCTGGGGAGAATCATGATGGAGTGAACTGGCTTGCCAGACCATCTGCCCAGCGGTGCTGTCCGAGAAGGGGAGCAGTCTGCTGGCTGGTAGGCTATCGGCTGCTCACCTGGGGTCTTTGCTCAGATGGCACCATAAGAAAGTGAACTGCACAACAGAATGTGGGAAGGGTAGAAAGATTAAATCCAAACATTAGTCATACCAAGGCAGAATTCTTTCAGAACAAAATGCATGTGACTTAAAGAAATACCTTTTAAGTTACAATGGTGAAAAGCATACTGGAATTGGGCAGCTTGAATTCCTTTGTGCATAATCTTAAAATCATGAGAGTACAGTTAAACTAATTGAGGGGAAGTTGGCATGTTTTCTGTATTTTCTTATGCTTATTTCATATTTCTGGAAGTAATGTTGATTCTAATGTTTTATCTAGCATTCTAGTAATAATTATAATAACTCCTTATCAGATGAAAAGAAGGTATTTAAATCATATATAAAAAATAGTAATTTTACAAAAGTTGTGGCTCTAGATGATGTTGAAGAGAATAGCATGCAAACTATATTATCCTGTAATACTTTACATCTTTAAAATGTGAAAGGTGGCTCTTCAGAAAGTAAGGACATATAGATGATAATCACATTGCTTCACTATTCAGTTGGATGAAGTAAGTAGAACATGAAGTATAGTTTTCAGAGCTCAAGTAATGAAAAGTGCAATTCTTACTTGACTGATAACTTATTTTCCTGGTAACATTCAGTTTGTTATCCCTTTTTTTTTTTTTTTTTTTTTTTTTTAAAGAATATGCCAGAATGTGATGTAAGATAGTGCTTCATTCTCAAATAAAGATGCCTGTGTTGCTGTTGGCTGAAGTCAGCCATATAGGATCTGAATGGGAATGCGCCCTTGTATTAGTATCATCTCACCGACATTTACATTGGGATATCTATAATTTACATAGATAAAATCAATTTCAGGCCCTGTACAGTTTTTCTCTACAGTACTAATTTTTTGTGTGTCTCAGAATGTTGTATAAACCTAATCAAATGCTTTGCAGAGGGCTTTTATGTCAAGACAGTTCCTTTGATCAAAAAACCTGTATTCAGGAAAAAAAAATGTTGTTTGGCAAGACTGAGTTCTCCTAAAGCTGTTTTGACTCTTGTTATTCTAACATCTCTAATTCTAAACCGATCTTGTTCTTTATCAACTATTTTATGATTCTACCAAAAAACAATGTCAAAGTAACTAGCATATATTTTACATGGCTATTCTTTTACTCCTTAAAAATTCTGTATATTAGTAGGAGGAAAAAGGTCAAAGTAGGTTGTAATTAAATATAAAGAAATAGGGGCTATTCGGTGATGAGTGAATTTATGAGAAATATAAGAATCTGAAAGTATATTACAGTATACTTATATATACAGTGAGGGAATACTAATATTGATATTTCTGCACTGATGAGAACCTTCACTTTTAATTTAGCAGCTATTTCTTTTAGGAATGCCATATTCCATGGAAACAAAACTCTTAAGCAATCATAGATTGCACACTTGTCTGTAGGATGCTAGATTTCATCATCAAAATAGTTTGCACACCTTACATTCTAAAAACAAAAACAAACAAACAAACAAACAAACAAACAACAACAACACAAGTTTCATGGGAAAAATTTAGAACACTTGATTATGTAGCTGTTAACAGTAGATCTATCCTGAAATGTGTAGTTAAGTAATAACAGATATCAGTATCAAGGAAAAACATGCAAAACTGACAACAAAGTAAAATAAAATAGAACACTGAAAGAAGTTTGCCCTTACAAATGCTTTCTGGAGTTTAAAAGTCACCTTTCATGTGAAGTGTTTCTTTTTTGCAAGTTGTATGGCTCTGTTAAGTGTCTGGATTTTTAATAAGTTCCATATTAAAATATACAGGTCACTTTGTTCATCAATTTAGAGCTTATTTCATTCTTTGAAGAATGTTCTGCGGAATTTCTGCTCTCTTATATGATTTATGCTTTGAAAGGAATTGCCCAACCACATCTCCTGAGATGTTTACCTCTACTCTTCTTGTATGTTTCATGATATGTTTTAGTGTCTGTCTGTGATTTGTTCTGCTCTCAAAGGATGCAACTGTTAATTATCCTCTGCTGTTTTGAATTCCAGTGTGACTTTGTATTGAATATTAGTTAATGCATACGTGTTTCTTCACAGAAATTCAAGGAAAACAAGAGTTTATTCTTTTGCACTTGTTTAATTTTTAATTGCCTTTTTCAAGTAACAAACAAGCTTCAAGCTAAGACTTGCAGATGTTGAAAACTAGGTCATCTTGTTTATGCACCAAGTATGCTTGCTGTACTGCAGAGTGGTAGTCTATAAAAACAAATTAGAAGGGTTTTCCTAGGAGTAGGCAAGTGGATAAGAATGTTAGGGTATCCTTACTGCATCCAGCTATGGAATAACGGAATAATCATTATTTTTTCTTAGTTGAGCACCTATTATAATTTTTTTTCACTTGTTTGGATTCAGTTTAACTGTTGGACTCTGGATGAGTAATTTTTAAGGGGATTCTTCACTGAAAATATAACCAATGGAGTCATAGTAATACTGACTTTCCACCCAGATTTCAATCTAGTGCTCTACTGTGCTAATGTACTAATGTGCTCTACTTTGAAGGGCAACTCAGGACCAGTGACTGTGGAGAGAACAGGATCACACTTGGTTACAGAGTCATCCCATCTTTTTAACCGTGAGATTCATTTAAAATGCAGTGACATAAAGCTGTTTCCTCCCTCACCTCTTGTTAGTCATACCATATCCCCAGTCAGCCGTTCAATTCATTGAAGCTGAGCATAAACAAGCTGATAGTTCTTGTCGTCATTGCAGAGTTTGATTGTCTAACTATTACTCAGAAGTATGAATGTAAGTGGTGTAATACTGGCATCACAAAGTTTAGTGTAATGGCGGCAGTTTATACTATAGAAAAACTTCAATATATGTAAGTAGATGATCTAGTACAATTAGTGATTTATTTAGTGATTCCTTCATTTTCTGCTGAAGTGTCTGGTGTTTACAGAAAACATTAACACTTTAAGTTCAGTGGGGTGATAGAACAGAAACTGAAGAAATTGGCTTTGTTATTTAAAACATTGCTTCACTTCACAAGTCCTATTTTATTTTTTATTAAAATTATGAAATTGCAGAGATGACTAGGCCAGGTTGAAAAGTTTTTCACCTGGCGACTGAGTTTTTAACAAAACCTTCTCTTTACGGCAAATGGCTACCTCCTTTGAAACTGAATACCTAAAAACTCATGTGTCCCATTTTCATCTGAAATTTGCAGTGTTTCAATGTAATATACTGCAGCAGGTAAGAAAATTAGCATTTTTGATGTCACTGCTTTCACTTTTCTTTGTAGACAGTGCTCTTTTATTCTACTACATATTCTACTGTGCCCTCTGTATGTTGACCCTTATTCTCTCTTCTTTCCCCCACTTCACTGAGAGGGAGGAAATAACATTTTCTAGCTATTTTATTCATTGCTTTTTTACAGATCAAGACACTTTACAAAGAAAAGCTTAAGGCTTGAGGCAAAGAGCACATTCAATAGGAGTCACATGATCCAACTGTCCAGGGATTAAAACAGAATTTAACCCTTGGTAGCGATTCATCAAAATTTTAATCTGTGATGTCTTTTATTCATGTATGCTCAAATCTTAGTTGCATTACTTGAGTAACTACAATCGTATTTACAAAAGCCATAAAGTAACTGGACAGGATTTGTAAGGTAGTGTAATGATCTCTTTATCTTGTCTCATTCTGATTTTTTTTTTAAACAATACACAGAATTTTTTGGTAATACAGCGTATGTATTACCTACCAGATGCTAGATGGGATTTGTGGGTACAAGTGATATCTTTTTTAGAACAATTGGTACAGTTGGCAGAGTGGCATTCAGTCACAGAATTCCCTTTTTAGATCTGAAACAGAAACATCAAACTTCAAAATTAAGTACTGTGGCTAATAAATTGTCTCAGATTATACGAGAAAGGAGTTAGCTGGTTCCTATGGAGTGAAGGTGGGGAAAGGTATGAGTAGGGAAGAGAGGTGCCAAGGTGATCATCTACTTGGGGAGAGTGACAGGTAAATCATAGCCTGTGGGGAACAAGAATGTTTCAGTCAGAGTCAGTTGAGAAACCAGAAGTACTTAACTTGACCTTAATGTTCTGTCTCTGGAATTTGAATTTGGAAGGGAAGCAAAACAGAACAACACAACTTAGTGAGCAATATACTTAAGCTTATTCAATTTGTAATTGAGTAAATGTGATATCCACGAGAAACACTGAAGAAACAATACCATTTTAGTGTAATTTTAAAGATATTTTCTTCAGAGGAGGTTTGTAGTTCATATATCTGAAGCATCTTTTCCTGCATTGTGAGCTATTTTTTTTTGCAGATAGCCTATTCAACAATCTTGTTTGTTTTATATTTTATTTTATTTTTATTTTTATTTTATTTTATATTTTATTTTATTCTCGCAAAGATGTTCTTGATGGCATTTGTTCTCTTATAATACAGCTGACTTAACTTAGTGAATATGTGTCTTGTGTATGTGTGTCACACACAGACCCCCTGAAGTAGCTTGTAGTATTTAATAAATTTTTATTAAAAAAAAAAAAGTATTTAATGATTAATGGTATACTGTGTTATGCACTGTAGTGTATTTCTAATTGCTGATACCATTTGTACAATATCTGCCTTTGGGGAGCTAGAACTAGCTAACTGCGTGAACCATCTTGCCATCTTGGTTTTTGGTACTGCATTTCAGCTTTTTCTAATGCTGAAACATTGGGTTGTTTGTAGGTTTTGTTTCTTTTATTTTGTTATCATTTCATACCTGTTTGTCTTAAAAAATAAAAAATAAAAAAAGAGCAATTAAAATAATTATTTTTTTCTAACTAATTTGCTGATTCCATGTGCCAGATGCTGCCATACACATTGTATCTCGAGTATCTCTACAATATCTAAGGAAAGTGTTTGGGAGAGTGATCTCCTATTTTTGTAGCATGTTACTATCTATTGATCAGAATGCATTTATGAGCTATACAGTGTGACTTGAGCACTATCTCAGTAATATCTGAGGAAGTAAAAAAAAAATAAATCACAGAGTAGTGATGGTAGTGCATAGATCTTTTGGGGGTTATTCCGTTTCTTTGGAGTTGTACAAAACTAAACTCCGTCTACCATGAGGTCTCTTGAGAAACCTGTTATCTTGTCTGGATGAGTTACTTCCAGGTGTAACCTGGCTCGTCCTAAGCACTGGGGAAACATCCCCATGCTTTCTAATGGACAGGCATGAGGCATGCTCACATGTAGGTGGCAAGGAGAACAGAATCCCTACATTGAGGCTGTAGATTTAGATTTAATGGTTGTGTTTTGACCATTAGAAGATATCCATGTAAATCCAGTATCTAGACCTCACCTAGTGCGATGTTGTCACCTTTGTCAGTGTCATGCTACTGCATCCATCTATATGAAGTTCTCTGCACTGCATTTTATATATGTATATAAAATATATGTGCATCATAAGGAAAGTTACAGATAACTGTAGAAAATAATTTCACTTGATGTTCAGTATCACTAACAGTGTGAAGAATTTTTAAAATATATTTGTATTCAGATATCACACCAAAATCAGTGCAGGATACCATGACTGGTGCTGAGATAAAATAAAAACTTAAAATCAAAATCAGATCCCATATCTATAATTTGGATTTGCAAATAATACTTTTTAGAACTATTTGAAAGTAAACTGAACCAAAGTTTTGGAGCAATTCCCCTGAAGAGTTAGTAGCTCAAAATCCTTCTTTGTGGCAGATTACCATTTCTGCTAATATTTAAATAGAATCAAGCAAAGCCCCATGATAGAACTGATACAACTCTCATGAAATGTAGTAGAAATAATCTAGATGCATAGATCTAATCTATACAAAATAATTTATAAAATTAAACTTTTTTTTCCTTTTTTCTGTCATATCTAAATTAGCATATTTCCTATAGTACTTTATTTCTAGAAGTGGAAAAAGACATTCTTTGACTAGAATTTTGACTCAACAGACTATCAGGCTAATCTGCCATGAAAATATTTAATGTCAACATTAAATCAAGCATATTGGTATATTGTCCCATTTTTCTCTGCCACACCCAACCAGCTACACTGGAGGTGACAAGTGACCAAAATGATCTCTGCTGTTCATGTTTTCCCCATGATACAGTTTTTGCATCCAGCTGGAGTCATTCAAATGACTCCAACAAAAAAGCTTTAGGTCTTCTATGGCTTCTTGCCTATTTACTGCCAGGATTGTTAACTTTGAGTAAACAGTCAAAAGCTCTGTAGATTTTTTTTTTCTCTCTGACTGAATATATGTCCCAGATAATCAATTTAGGGAGAGGTGTTTTTTTTTGTTGTTTTTTTTTTTTTTTTTTTGTTTTTTTTTTTTTTTTTTTTGTTTGTTGTTTTGTTTTTTTTTTTAATAGCATTTGCTTGTTTGGAGCAACATACTGACATCTTTTAATTCTGATGATTCTATATATGCAACCATTTCCTACTGTTCTTCATTAGTATTCCTATAGGTCATTCAGGTTCAGTGTTGCACATTTTTCATTCAGAAATCTTTTATTGTTTATTCTTAATATATGGACAGTTAATATACAAAAATGAGATACTAGTTTATCAGTAATAAATTGTGTAGTAGATATTAAAAAGCAGTGTACTGTTGTATATACCCACAAGATGGCAGATTAACTTTAGCATACGTGACCTTCACCATTTGCTGAATTTTGTTTTTAGACATGAAACGGTAATGTTTTACTGAAGCCAGGAAGCCTCTGTCTGGCTTTTAAATAGGTATTTGTTGGAAAGAGCACCTACAGGCAGAGTACATAAGCACCTCACCCCTGGTCAGTGGTAAGGCCTAGTCAAAACTGAATTAATACTGTATCTGAGAGCACCTGATTACATCAAGACTCTTTGTCTTATGTACTATTTAGAAGATATATCAGTAATATTTTTTACTTTTTAAAAGAGGTATAGCACGGATGGAGGAACATCTTCCGCTCTGATTGGAAAAGCCAGCAAATGTGAAAGGATCTGTGGGATCTCCAGGAGTTATGTAGCTAGCTCCTTCCCACTGAAATGGAGAACCAACCCAATTCTGCAGCACAACCTCTGTAAAATCTGTGTATTGCCTCTGATGATGGTTCTAAACCACGAGACAGGGAGAATTCATCCATCCCGAGTCTCCTAATGCGTATTTCTTGTGACCTGTTGAACACTGAAAATCCCTACCAGCCTGCATCTCTTTCCTGGGGAAACCAGATGGGATGGGGAGAAGAGAGAAGAAATATTCATTGTGTCTTGTCTAGTGTAAGGTCACAATAAGGTAGAGACATGCACCCACATCTGACAGCTACAAAGTGTGCTGCGAAGTCTCACAATGCACACATAAGGAGAGGCATAGACTAAATATACAGGTTAAGAAGGAGGAAGTTCTCTGCTCCCATTCTGTTTAAGCTGTCTCCTGTCTGTACTGAGGTGCATTCAGCCTACTTATTTTCATTATTTATAGTGTTTATTTTTTCCCTTCACTTGAGCAGTACCAAGTAGCCAGTTTCTCTGTGATTTTCGGTCACCTCTTTTGAGTCTCATAAACTGGCAAAATGCTTTAACCTGGACTGCCTTAACTGCAGAGAGATACCATTCAATAATCTGTGCACTTCTACTGGAATAAAAGCAATGTATAGTAACAATTGCAGCCCTTTGTAAAATCTATTTCTATAATGCCTGTATTCTAGATTTCTTGGATATAAAGCAGCCCTTTTATGTTCAAAACGGTTTTTGAAAAATTTGAAACATTCACTCAGCTAAATTTCCAAGCCACTGTTTCACTGTTTCATTTTATAAGTCTTTATTAATAAATCTGGAACTTCCTTCAGATTTTTTACTTTGAACCCTGTTTTCCTCTTCCTTGGTTTCTGTTATGATCAGGTTCTTTGAAAATGTGCTGTATGCGTTCAGCGAGAGGAAAACAAAGCTTTGGATTCTGGCTCATCGCCTCCATTGCAGGGGCAGACAGGTGGTGATGTCCTGTCACCATGGCTACATGCAGCCCTTAGGGAGGGTTCTTGTAAGATGGTAGCAATTCCTGAATGGGGGGAAGGGCATCGAGATAGACTCCTTCTGGCTGTGGGGTCTTTTGTATGGGTTGTACTCGATTTACATGCCTACCCGGTCACATGAATGCGTGCTCCCTGAAATGCAGAAATCAGGGAGAATACTGCAGACAGCGCAGCAGCGGCTGCTCACATCATTTAAAATCATTGCACGGATTAGAAAAAAGGTCTGAGCTTCTGCATTGTATTGGCCATAGGGATTTCCAGAGTGAGGCAATTCATAAGTACAAACATACCTGTCCTGAGGTGAGAGCAGGTTAACAGGCAGCAGCTAGGACAGTAGCTTGAATGGGAAGGGGATGACACTGTGGCTGTGAGTGTATCTCTTGAGAAAGCACAGGCATGCTGTGCTGGGAACTCTTGGTAAGAATAAATGGGAAAAAGTCCATTAGCTCTTTGACTCCCCTTGGTATGTCCCAGGAATTTAGGCACGTACCTAGCATACACAGACATCCAGCTGTCTCTGTGTGAAAAGGGTCTAATAGCATTTTCAGTGATTAAATGTAGTTTGACCTTGTTGATGTCATATCTGAAAAATGAGATTGCATCATCTTTGGCTTTGGTTTCAAGAAGCTCAAAAAGTGCCACCTAGTGGGTTACTGGTATTTTCTGTCTACACGCTCCTCTTTGGCCTGACCTTGTTTAAACTTCTGAGAAGGACCAAGACCACAGCTGAGGCTGCCATTGCTGCAGGTACTTGTCATTTCAGTGCTGCTCTTCCCAACACTTCCCACTAGCATGGCACCTTTTGCAGCAGTGCAGGTAGTCCTCTGCTGCTGCAGGAAGTGATGCCTGTGAGTAAAAAGGAATTTGGAAGGGGTGTAAAAGAGTTAAATAATAGAAGCTGAAAAATGGCAAAGAACTGTCAGACCTAAAGGGTCAGAGCAAGTAAAATGAAAACTAAAATGAAGGCTGGCCTTGTAGTTCAGAAGGGATGGGTTTTGTTGTCGTTCACGTGACTGAAACTTTACTTTAAGGACCATGCAGATACCACTCTGGGTGTAAAACATGTAAAACTTGGTGAGGCCACGTTGCAGAAAAAGTTACAAATTTGTGATATTACTAATACTATTCAGTGTTGGAGTGCTCAGCCTGGAGTTCGGCCAGGAATGCTGTATGCAGACATCAGGAAGGGCTCCTTAACTCAGATTTCCTAACGAGGGCAGACAGAATACAGTGCAAGAGAAGAGTAAAGATGGGAAGGAACCCTGGCATTTCAATGGAGGATTGATTAGAAAGAGTTGGCTAAATGGAATAAAAGTCTCTTGTTGGTTTTTCTCTGAAGTTTTTCTCTAAGTCCCTGTGGTGAGTGAATGAGAGTTAGCACCTGGACCTCAGCTTCCCAAGGTGGGAGGCCAGGTAGATGTTTTCAGTGCTGGGGAGGAATGTGGCAGCAGTGAGCTGCAGACAGCAGTCGGTCTCCTCTGTACTCCAAATGCAGCAGTTCCTTCAGTATGCAGTTTGCTCCTAATGGTTTGGGAACAGCAAGCAGCAGTGACCTAGAAAATACAGAAATATCATTTTAGTGTAAAATATTTACAACCTCTATCTTCTGCTAGGCGAATTCTGCAGAACACTGAATTGGAAGCAGCCATACTGGCAAACTACATCCTCTTCCAAAATTGTCAGTTGTTATATATGCTAGTATGAACTACAACAAGCAGCATCCTTGTATATTGCATACCATATGTGTAAAAGAAGAATGGCTAGAACAAGAAATACAGGCTTGCAAAATCACTTTGAAAAGTTACTAGCACAGCCACCAAATTGCCCTGCCTGCTCTATTTACAGTTAAATAGTGTAAATCACCCAGCTGAAAAACAATACTTGTTCTAAGCAAGTATTCTACAACTGGTAAAAGAATGGGGAGCTTCATATTTTAGGTACCTGCTGAGTTTTAGGACTTTTTCTTGTATGTCATTCATTAAGAGATACAAAGTGTCAGTGTCAGAGTTCTGCTGAACTCAGCTCATGGTATGCAAATGGACTATAATTATAAACATGCTGAGTCTGGAAACTGAGAATTCTTCTATAGGGCCATCCAGTGGGGGCCTCTTAAGGGTTTTTGCATTCAGTATATATTCCTATATCTGTCTCAAGTGGGATGTTGCTTTATGTCCCCATTTGGAACTCCCAAAGATCTGCAAACCAGGAGCCCAGAGGGCCTGGGCAGGGTATGCAGGTAATTTAAGTACCACTGCTGCTCTTTCTCATTTCCTACTGCACAACTTGGCTGAACCAGATAATTTGTTCTCATTTTGGGGGTGGGAAGTGTGCTAAATGGAGCAGTTACAGGTTCTTATGTCTTAAAACATATAACCGAAAATATACATGTAAACTACACATTTAAAAATGCAGACTTTGGGTTAAAATGCTGCATTATGAAGCAAAGATAATAACAGTAAAATAAAGTCATTGCATGTCCTCATTTCTGCAGAAACTCTACAACACATGAATTAAGGATGTGCCTGGTGCAGATGGGAGATGTTAGTAACATCCTTTCTACACAGCACACATTCATGAAAGTAGCATATGCTATGCCAGTTTTGTCCCCTGTCACTTTCAGAGTTTTAAAAGAATGTGCTGTTCCCTGGTGCCTGGAGTTGCAAATTGCAAAATCCCATCCAAAGAATAAATGTTACCTATGATATGCATCCCACATGTTAGATCTAACTCTGCCAATTAAAGCTACCAACCCTTTTTTCTTCTGTATTTTTTTGTGCTTCTGTGTTTCATTTAATATTTCTTAGTTAAAAGAGAATTTATACAGCTTTCTCAGTGCATACTTTCACATGCTTCTCATATCCTTCTCTTATTTGCATGAAGAGGTAGGATGAGGCCTTTAGTGTTCAGCAGAGACAAGAAGCTGTTATTTTTTCTAGGTCAATCAATTTCCTTCCTTAGATCAGAGCTGGGATCTCTGAAGTGTATACCCAAACTGAGCTTCCTGCAGAGTTGTAAAATTAGACCCATCACTGTCATCCCCCTGTAACAGCAACAAGAGAAAAAAATGGAATAAGTGTAATTTTTGTGGCTGTTGAACTCAATCAGTTCTAGTTCTCTGGGAAAGAAACTCATAATGTAATCACTTACGGTCTTTGTATGGCATAATTAAAAAGTATGTGCATGTTATCTTTGAATATACTTGCTATTATATGGCACGTTGCTAAAATGCTTCTTTTGGTTTGCTGGATTGCATATCACTGCCTTAGACAGAGGGAAAAATTGCATGACCCACTTTGATTTAGGATGGCCGATTTCACTCATTAAGACTCTATTTTGCTTGTGCTTTGCTCTAAGCACATACCTGGGGCCATGCACTCTGATAGCAAATCCAACATTTTTACATTGGTGGGGCAGGGGTGTATGATCCAGGTACGGGCTGTAAGAGTTTTAGAATGAAAAGTAAATAACTCTCTGATACTGAAATTCATCTGAGGCTTATAGGGCTTATAGTTTTATATATATATATATATATATATATATAAACAAAACAAAACAAAACAACTACAAAGCTATCTAAGGGCTAGTAAATGCAATTTTTTCTTTTTTTTTTTTTTTTTTTCCTATAAGAACAAAGAATATCTCTCAAGGTTGATTCCATTTTTCCCCTTTCCACTGACCGTAGGTTTTGAGAAAAACATTACATGGCTTTTGTTATACAGGAAATGTACTTGAAGTGTAGAATGTTTGGGAACGGATGCCTGCTTTACTGCTATAAATTGTTCATGATATGTCTTTTCTTGTATGCATCAAACATAGCACTTGCTGCAGAGATGCATGTGATTTGTCTGCTCTCCCAAGAGATGGTAATTGGCTTCAGTTTACTTAGGCTACTGCAGTACAATTTATTTTTCTAGCTTAGCTGAGGCTCATGTTACAGCATATTTTCTTCCAAGAGGGTCAAGTTTTTAATTTGTAAAGTGATGGAGAATGTGCACGGCATTACAAAGACAGAGCATGTCCCTGCTCTGTGGTGTTTAGTGGAAACAGATCAAAGCACTTCACTATCCCCCTTTACCTTATCCTTTCTTGTTACTAAATTGTATGTGAACTAATAATGATCTTTTAGAAAACATCCAATAAAACTAGCTTAGTAATCTGAACAAATGACTAATGACCTGTGGTTACTATTTGCTTTGTCTATTTATAATGAATTATTTCCGTGGTTTTCAGCCTTGGTCACATGGTGTAACTTCTCTTTTCTGACCGGACGAGCAAACATTCCTCAGAGGCAATGAATAGAAAATATTGAAAATGTATTTTAAGAATGAATTTCTCTTGTTAATTAGGTGATTTTTCTTCCTGCTCAGATTTCTTTGCAATTTTTCAAATTTATCTGTTTAGATGAAGAACTAAAGAAATGAACATAAACATTGCAACAAATGGCACTTCAAGAGAGCTGGAAATTTCAGTGCAAAAATATTCACACAATTGTAACAATTCACGTAGCAATAACAATTGTATAACAAGTCATATACTGGAGGTAGGCCCTCTGAGCAAGGGCTTTCTTGATTCTATTAATTCCCATCATAATTTTACCTTCTAAATAATTGGTTTATATATATATTTAAATAATTACAAGTACCGTATGCAATTCATATTGAGTTCTAAGAAGTGCAGAGTACTCACAACTTCATTAATGGATGAATGAATTTCACAATAAATGCATTTGGCTTCTGGTTATCACGATTTGCCATAATGGCAGTCCCTCCTTTCTATTTTGGGGTTAATCTACTTCTTCTTGGAGGAAATGCTCTTGTTATTTGTTTGTTTTTGCCGCTGCACCCTGAGCATCCCTTGATAATACTTGAGCGCTGAATTTGCTTCAGTTAATTCTGCAAGCTCATTACTCTTTTATGACAGCAGTACTAACATGTGCACTGCATTAGCTTGTGTGAGGCACAAGGACTTCTGGGAACATTTTCTTGGGAACAGCATTAAGCTGTGCTGTCCTGTGAATTAATTTGAAATGTACTGAATAAAGCTATGTCTCTTTTCTGAGCATTCACGTGGAAATTTTTTAATCTAAAAACTCATTAAAGAAAAGCAGCAAGTAATGAACATACACTGTGAGAGTGACCTGACTCTACCGTCATCATTACTAATACTCTCATTTTGGCAGTAGGTGACAGATAAAAGGTTTAATACATAGTAGAAGGCATTTTGTCTGTGATTGTACACCTTGAAAATTCAGCTGTTTATGGACATGAATCAGTACAGTCATACAACAAAGATTTTAGTTGCCAATAAGGGATCCTCTGCTGACTGGAAACTGTGGAGAGGACCTCAAGCACAATGTGGTGGGCATAAAAAAACATCCTTGACTGGGATAACTGTCTCTACAGTCTGGCCCAGTAATATAAAACAAGTTACTTGAAGTGATTTTTCTTTTCAAATGTTCTGGAAACATAGGTGTGTGTAGTGTGAGATTTAAATGATACAACCTGTATATTGATTTCTGTGGAAAAAGAAATTACTTTCAGGAAGAAAAAGTTCACAGAAGCAGCACCAGGCAGTTAGGAGGACATATGTGTCCTCAGAACAAAGCCAGATGAGTTCTAGCCCAGGTTAAACCAAGACCCTCAGCCATTCCCACTGGTCCAGGTTGAAAGCATTGACAATGTTTTCCTGCATAAAGTGGTAATAAAGCTGAGTATAGGCTCCTGAAAATGAATGAACTGTCATTCCTCAGACCACTTGCCATTCTGTACATTTTATAGGTTGTTCTGAACAGATAATATGAATAGGTGTGAGTAAAATGCAATAATAAGTAGATTAGTAGTCAGGGACAGGCTGGCCAAAGAAGTAGAAGAGCTCTGAATACTTATTGAGTTTATTACTTAAGAGCTATTGCATAGTATCCAGGTATTATGATTACTTTTTAACATAGCTGAGTTTCAATACTGTCCCTTTCTTGTGTGGCCATCTAGACATTGTATTTATTGCTTTTCAGAATTACTGAAATAAAAGGAATCACTGCTCAAGTAAAACAATTTTTTATCAATTTGAGGTGAACTCTTGGCTGAATGTTATGCAGGACCCAACAGAGGAACTATGTTAGAAAGTATGTATGCATGTTTACTGCTCAAAAAGCGTAGGCAGCTTTGGTAGCAGCAACATGGCACACTAAAACAATACCTCAGATACAGAGCAGTGCCCTATTGTTTGGAAGAGTTCATGAGGTCTGACAGAAAGGCTCTTGGAGCAGAATGTGTAGATGTCCTGTGTTAAAATACCCAGACACTGTCAGTGACAAAGTATTAGGAATAAATGGTAAAAGGGGTGTTGTTAAAGTTATCTGATTTTTTACATGAAAAAAAAAATATGGAAAAAGTTAATGCTTTGAAAATAAGTTATTTAGCTCTAATGACAGGGGAAGAATTTTTTATTAGTAACAAAGCCAGCTTTCATCTTTCAACCAACAGAAGGATAGAGACAAAGAAAAATAAATACAATGAAAATACAATAAAAAATGAAATCTTTATTTTTTTGGCTCATTTGTAATATTGTTTATGTTGTTTATGGTAATATCAATTTCCTGCATGCATTTCACCAACACATTACAAGTCAAAAGCATTAGTAAAAGAAAGATCCTACATTTAATGTTAGCTTGTGTATGAAACACAGTGTCCTGATGTCCTTGATTATACAAATGTGCCATTTTGTTCTTGGGAAATACTGTGGGTCCTATTTGTACAAGTCTAGTGCAGCATGATTCAAAAAGAATAATTGTCTATGTAAACAGACACTGCAAAATAGCAAGGATTTCATGAACAATGAGACTATCTTGGAACTTCTGATGCAAACAGTGCTAGAAATTCACACATTTCCCTAATTCTTTCCTTGCTATGTCCAGTTACCAGATATAACTATTTGGAAACAATAAGCTTGGTTCCAGATTTACACAATTTACTTCACATTGAAATATATGCAAATATATTAAAACAATATAGTCTACAAATACTTCTTTTCTTATAGTGTGATGATTTCAGTTTGAAATTAATGTGGTTAGAAAGTAAGCCAAGTGAATGAGGAAAGAAATATAAGAAACAGCGATCTAAACTTGAAGACACTCTTCTTATATACAAAACTGTTGCCAAATGGTATATCTTTACAATATTTATATATACTAACCACATTTTCAACAGGTTAAACAGTTTGCAATTGGGCCTTTACAGTCTGATTCTCCACCATATAGTAGCCACTTCAAATTGAAAATGCAAAACTAAAGAGGCTCATTAATAGCTGCAAACTATTGCTTAATGATTTGAAAGAATGAGGTCTGGTTGGACAACTTGATTCACTTTACCACTGATACATGGCTTCCTGTAGTGGAGACAGTGGACAGCGGAAGGAGCAAGATACAGCAGCAAAAGCATTGACATGCATCAGTGGTACTCTCCAAACTATCTATAATGACACAGAATATAAAATGTCCTGTTGAGCTCTTGCAAATTACCCACACTGCTGTACATATCTGATGCAATTCAATGTGGCAAAACCATTTAATTCTATGGTCAAATGTGCATGGCAGTATGCCATTAATATTTACATAGCAAAGTGTATTTTATTAATTCATTGGATGTTGGCCTTAATGAGAGAACACAGTAACTAAAGAATAATCCAGGAAAAAGACGTGAACTGTTGAAAGAAAATAAAAGAACTTCCAGGTATATTTTGCTGAAGCTTTTTTTTCTAGTGCAGAAACTAAACAGTATATTTTTTAAGCTGTGAGTATTTTAACACAAGAACTTGTTCATGCTTTATGATTTGCATAAAACTAAGTCATTGCAAATTCCTGTAATTTAGAGGAGACTTTCCAGGCACATTAATGTGGATACACATAATCTGGATGCAGACATATGAGTAGTAAGAATGCCTCAAATTAAAAAAGCAACCCTGAAACATGGAAGTTATTAAAATCTTTAGCTTTGTTCAATGTCATATTTTTATTTGGGCATGATTGATGAGTGCAACATGCCTATGCAAATCACTTCTGTCTGTACATTATAGAGAATCTGAGAATAGAACACCTGGTCCTCATATCTCTTTCCCCAACATAAAACCCATTTACAAAAATAGTCACATATAATAGTAAACAACCTGTGAATTAAAAAAATGATACACTAATACCAGTTCTGTAAAAATATGACAAATGTAGCAGTTGAATTACAAACAGTGAATAGAAGTACTGTTCTACATGTTTTGCAGTACATGAAACACAAAAATGTATAGCTTTGCACGCATTTCAAGCTCCCCGTTCTCCGTGGAGCAACTTTGTCTCTCATTCTTAGCAGTGTCAGCTGTAGTGAAAACAGTAACCTCTTGTCAAGTTTGTTACCCTGATTTGCAGAGTCACAGTTTGATGATGAAGGTTTACTGTTTTGTTATAGGCACTGACCTTAAGTATATATATATATATTTAATGTAGATATACACACACGCGCGCACACGCACACACACGCATATATGTAAAAACTGTCAGTTTGGCATAAACCTCCAGCAGGAGTCCAGTTGACGCTTCATTCTCAGACTGTAAACAAGTTGTCCCACAAGCAGAATTTTTACATTTTTATTTTTTTATTTTCCCTGACGTCTTTACCTTTGTAGTCCTTTTCTGCTTTGTCTTTTTCATATTTTTCTTTCTCTGGCTTTGTTACACTGTCATAGGACGGTGGGGAAGTTGTAGAGGAGCTCTCATCTGTTTTTTCTGGAGTGGAGTTCCCATTTAGTTTATCAATAATTATCTCTTTTATAACTGGTCCATCTCCTTCTTTGTTTTTATTTCTGTTATATATACTAGACACCTTTTTAACATTTTGCCTTAAAAGGTGACGTCTGTAAGCACGCTGAATAATGAGAGCAGATACCTCCTCCTGCTTCCGCTTTAATGTTGTTGTGATTGGTTCATAGGAGACTTTAGAAGGATTGGCTGCCATAAAACGATCTTCCATCTGGATTCTGAGGGCATCCATCTCCCCACTTTCCCCCAGGACACGCTTTGTGAAAGCAAACAAGATGTCAAGGCAGTGAATTCTGTCACCGCTTACCATGGGCAGATCCATTGCAATAAGCTGGACTTTGTTTGGTTTTGCTATGAGAAGAGGAGGATCTAATGAAGCTGCAAAATCTGATAGTTTACTGTATTCTATGAATTGTGTTGCATCTGGATCAAACTTCTCCCAGACTTCATAGAACATCTCAAAGTCATCCTCACTCAGAGGCTCAGCACTTTCCTCAGTAGCAACACTGAAGTTCTCCAGAATCACAGCAATGTACATGTTCACCACTACCAGAAAGGATATGATGATGTAGCTGACAAAGAAGAAAATCCCAACGGAAGGGTTGCCGCAGTCTCCTTTAACAGAGCTCCCCGGATGATCTTTGTGAGGGTCACAGTCCGGCTCCCCACTGTTCAGAATTGGGGCTAACAAACCATCCCAGCCAGCAGATGTGGTGATTTGAAATAGGCAGATCATGCTGTTGCCAAATGTTTCAAAGTTGAACATGTCATCAATCCCAACTTCCCTCTTAACATAGGCAAAGTTGGACATGCCAAATATCGCATAGATAAACATGACCAGGAACAGCAGCAGGCCAATGTTGAACAAAGCAGGAAGAGACATCATCAAAGCAAAGAGCAGAGTGCGGATTCCCTTAGCACCTTTAATGAGACGCAGGATTCGACCTATTCTGGCAAGTCGGATGACTCGGAACAAAGTGGGGGACACAAAATATTTCTCAATCATCTCAGCTAAGAACATACCTAGAGGAAAAAAAAAAAAAAAAGCTACTTTAAAGCATGTTTGTCCTATCCAGGAGACAAAGGCAATTAAGTAAAAGGAAGGAATCTACTTGTGGCAAGGGGGATGTTAGTGTCTGTCTAAGTTTCAGTTTTGCCTAAAAAGCCTGGAAAGTGAATTTTCTGTCTTAGGTATAATCAGTTCTGAAGATGAACCTACTCCTTTCTTTCATGGAAGAATATATTGGCTTAATTTATGCTCTTTTTTTTTTTTTTTTTTTTTTTTTTAACCTGGGGGTATGCACTGTATTCAGTCAAAGCTCTCTCAGGTACATCATATCATAAAGTCTTTATGACTAGTTTTGTCATGACTAATTTGCACATTGGAGAGTCAGTTTTTAGCTGACAGAAATCTGAATGTTCACTGAGACCTTAGTTAGAAAAAGCAAGTAAAAATCCCTCCACCTTCACAGACTCTTCAGTTCTACTAATGAAAGCAAATCTGTGGTTAGTGTATACCACCAGAAATTTCTGTGTACATTTGCACGTGTTAATTTAATGTGCTAAATAGATCCTTTATGACCCTTGATTTTGAAGATGGCAAGTGAACCTAATGGGAGCAATAAAAATCTTATATGAAAAATTTAATGTATTTCATCCTATAAACTATGAAGATCCGAATCAAGTTGTATGAAAAACAGAAAAATTCACATTCTTGAAAAAGGTGTTCCCTTTTCCTTCCACTAGTTTTTTCTTGAAAGGGGGTTGCTCTTACCTACTATGGAGAGAATTACAACCACGAAATCAAAAATATTCCAGCCTATAGTGAAGTAGTAATGGCGAAGTGAAATCAATTTCAGCACAAATTCTCCAGTGAAAAGGACAATGAACACGAGGTTAATCCGGGATAAAATTGTTTCCATTTCTTTGCTCTGGTCATCTGTTTCCACCATCATTGTGACCATGTTAAGGCAGATAAGTATCATGATGCTGATGTCAAATACTTGTTTGGTTACAAAATCAAAGACCATGCCTTGGAATTTGTTCTGCAAAAACAAAAACAGAATACTTCTTATACTCTGAAAATATTTGCTTTTAAAAGTGCCAAATGGGAGAGCAAGTCCATGCAAGGTTTTAGGGGTGCAGAGCAAGATCTGTTCATTTCCACTTAGCCTGTTCTGCTTTTTGTCTCAACCTGTTAGAGCAAATCAGGAAGTGTACCACTGTTGACTGAAGGAATGGGAAGAGAAACACTGAAACAATAATAGCAATAGCATTATAGCAAAAGTGATATTATTGGTATAAAAAGTTGTGTAACTTGATACCAGGCCAGAATACCAACCAAACAGAAACTCATTTTCTCATTCTTAGGTGGCTTTGGAGTATTGACCCCTCAAGGTGTCTGCTTCTTCCTTAAACTCATTGTTCTAGGTAAGATTGTTGGACAGCTGAAGTTGCATGTCTCAAACACTCCATGACAGCAATATCCCTGTTTTCCTTTACTACTTAGCTAATTGTTCATGGTATATGCCTCTCCTTAGAGAGTTCACTACCTGGTGAGCAAGGTGCAACAAATATTCCTTTCCAAACACTGTAGAATTTCAGGAAATAACAGTGATTTCTCATCTTAGAGACAAACTTATTCTATTTTATCCTGGACTCTCCAGGTCAGTCTTTTATTCTGTGAGATTATCTGTATCTTTCTCTTCACGTTAGATGACCACTGCCCCCTTCTGTCTTCAGCAGATGCCAGTACATCCCCATTTCCTACAAAGCCTCTTGGAGAAGAAAAACAGAAAAGGGTTTATCCATGGGAAACACAACCTGCTTAATTATCCAATTAAGGAAACTTTTCTAGGACTCAGGCATTGTACTGTGAAATTTATCACAATAACCTTTCTATAAACTTCATATTTCAGTGTATGTTTTTTAATGAAATATGAAAGATCTATCCATTCAATTAAAAAAAAAAAAAAAAAGAGAGAGAGAGAGAGAAATTCTACTTTATAAGAAAACAATAACAAAAAATAATTATTTCCAGGCATATAACCTCATTGTCAAATCACTCTTACCACTGGCCTTGGTATAGGTTTCTGTGGTTTTTTGGATCCCAGTTTTTTCATTGCATTGTAATATTTCTTCTGTTCTTCTGTCATAAATATATCCTGACCTCCAAAGTAAAGATATAATACCAAAACTAATTACTGTCATGTTCACACATTCAGCATTTAACTACAGTATGTTCCTCTGTAATTTAATATTACATTTCTATTTTATTTGTCTACCAAGTTATTTTTTTTTAGTCATTAATGGTTCATATAATGAGCATTACTACCACATACAAGAAACCTTTCCTGCTACCTTGTTAGACTGATAGCCAAGTTTTTCCAGTCATTCATGTTCATTTTTGCTGACATGGCTAAAACGGTTCTTACTGTACCAATGCTGTTAAATAGGTTGCTGATTAGGATTTTAGTGCACAGGTGTCTTACATGTCCTAAACTTTAGATTGACTTTGAGTTACAGATAGACAGGTCTAAAACTGGGGTAAATTTGAGGCTTATGTTGTGTCAAGGGATAGATTGTATGGGTCAAATATGATGGCTTTAATGATAGCAGAAATCTTTGTTGATGTAAACTTCAGAAAAGTAACTGAAATCATGCTATAAAAATTTTTTAATTAACAAACAAAAAACAATTGCTGGAACCTTGACTAGTTCAAATTAACCTTTGTTTGCAGATGCAAATGCTGATGAACAACTGACTGAATTCCAGTATAATGTAACTTGTGCCTATTAATGAATCTGAACTAAGTCATATAGAAACAGTGTCAAAGTCACTGTCTGCTAAAGTGGTTATCGAAGCCCAAAGCCTACTATTCTTGATAGAAAATATTGCTGTGGCCCCAGATGTGTTCATGGCTCTTTTAAGAAACTGAAGAATATTTTCACACACAAAAAGAATTCTTTACTTCACAACTGAACAGACTTGTGAACAAACTTGTGAACTTGTGAACAGACTCATGATTTGTCCCTCTTTGCATGTCAAAATGCTGTAATGAAAAGGTCAAAATCACGTCCACATATTTAACAAGGATTATGTTAAAAAAAAGTTTTTATTCAAAGACCTGAAATAACTTTTGATTTTTCTTGGCCTTATATGAATAAGATATTAATTAATTACAATTAATATTTTATAGCAGTATGGAAACATTTTAAATACTTATCTTCTTTTTTTGTTGGTTGAAGTTGTCTATAATGACACCAATGAAAAGATTCAAGGTAAAGAATGATCCAAATATGATAAAGATGACAAAATAAAGATACATGTACAAGTTGTCCTCATACTTAGGTTGATCTTCTACCTACAAAATATTATAAGGGGATAATATTAATCAAGGGTTCAAAATATTAATGAAGAGGATACTAGATGTAATAAGAAAAAAAGTAAGAGAGAGAGGCAGAGAGAGAGAGAGAGAGAGAGAGAAAGGAAGGAAGGAAGGAAGGAAGGAAGGAAGGAAGGAAGGAAGGAAGGAAGGAAGGAAGGAAGGAAGGAAGGAAGGAAGGAAGGAAGGAAGGGAGGAAGGAAGGAAGAAAGGAAGGAAGGAAGGAAGGAAGGAAGGAAGGAAGGAAGGAAGGAAGGAAGGAAGGAAGGAAGGAAGGAAGGAAGGAAGGAAGGAAGGAAGGAAATGAATTTAATTATAAATAAGTATATGTTATTTCAGCTGGAAATTCTACAAACTGCACTCATTTATTAAAAAGACCCAATATATTCTTTTGTATATATGGAGAACTGGAAGCTGATACAATGATTATTCATATGGAGCTTTAAAGTAAATGTACACAAAGATATGTGTTTATGCATGTATATATATACAAAGTTCCTAGAAGAATATGAGACTGAGAGTAGTCACTAGTACTTAAAATTTCAACATTTAAAAATTAAATATTTTATATTATGTTCAGTATATTTTCATGCAACAGAATCAACCATTTTACTGTCACCCAAATCTCCCTGGAACTCTTTCAGTCTTAGACAAGTGTTCTTACATCCAGCTAAGAACAGATGCTTTCTATAAACTTCTAGTGACTAAATGTTTTGTGAAATCTCTTAAAACTGAGGCACATTTTTAAGGAGTATTTTGTTACTGTCTTAATTATTCTAGCTTCTACATTTCAATCAATGTCTGCATCTCAACTGCACGATGCTTGCATAGAAATGCTGAAGTTAATGAAACAGGATATAATATTCTGACAGATGAATATCACTGTGTGATGACTGATTATCACTAATATAACTATAACCAAAGTTGTATAGAACTAGCTTAGGCGTCTGTGTTGCACTTTCTTGTACTAGGTAAACACAGTTTAGAAGTTTTCTAGCCAAAATAATATTCTAAATTCTAGAAAATTTAACAGATGATCTTCAACATTAAAATCTAATTTGACTTAAATAGCTGGATAATATAAGTGCTCAACCTAAATAAACAATGAAATGCATGGCTACAAATTTTAAAACTAGATTAATATATTTAATACAGTATAATTACATTATGTAGTCTTACATTATATAATCATGATTATCAAAGGAAGTCGTTAAAAAGCCATTTTCTCTATTTTTCATTAACATCTTAAAAATAAAAGTCCATTTAAATGATTTTAGTTACATTATTTCACTAGAAAGAAGGAAGTGGGATTATTTTTTTCCACCACTATTTCTAAGATGCATTAAGTTACAAAAAAGTTCATTTCTAGCCTTAAAGTACTACATTCTTATTGTTATAATGTAGTTATTTATATTCTAAATTATATTAAATATATCAGAATATAACCAACAGATGATCTTTGAAAGTCTTACACTTACATCTCTTGAATCAACAGCAGCATACATAATGTCCATCCATCCTTTGAAAGTAGCCTAGAAATAAAGTACAGTTGGTTTATCTACCCTATAAAAAATTCAGAATGTGAAAAATGACTAGAGCACCACATTTGGACCTTTGTCTTTAATAAAATTATATCCAAAAATTTATAAACCACATTTAATAACAGGAATAATAAGATATTTTTCAAAATAAAACTGATTTTTTTTATAATTTATTGTTGGGTATTTCAAAAATATTACATTTGGTCTCTGAATGTCTCAGCAAGAGCACAGCATATTTGGAGCTGCAGGTGCTTACTTTGCAGATGAGCAGTGGTAGACTTGGAGATGTTGGAGGTGTTTAAGTACAATCTACTGCAATCACTTGTGGTGACAACCATTTTATCGAGTTTACACAATGAATGGATGGAATTGACAATACAGCTTCCAGACAGATACATGCATCTGAATGTTTTGGCTGTGGCCAAACTGCCATAGAATTTTTAGAAATGTTTTAATCCTACACAACTAAAAGGAATACACTCTGTTCATAATAAAAATATACATTGGTTCTTGAGATGTAAGATTTACAGAAGACTAAATGTGAACTGTGAAACAGCTGTGGTTAACTTTTGTAAAACCTTGGGCTGAGTTCCTGTAGAGACTTTGTCTAGGTAGAATAATGAGTAAAAAAGATTTGACATCTAATTCTAACATCTCTTCTAACATCTCTTCATAAATTGAAGCTGTATGTCACATCATAGACAAGTGATTCAGCAGAGCTCAATCATTTAAGCATTATTATTTGCTTACTTGCTTGCTTGTGTTTTGGGTCAGATACCAGCTATCGGAAGCTCCATTCCAAGCTAAGGAGCTTCTGGCATAAATGAAAGGTACACTCAGTACCTAGAACAAAAATATTTCTCTAACACAGCGCATAGGAAAAGGACTTGAAGGGGAAATAAAATTTATAGATTTTATATAAGTAACAATAATTAATAGAATGAGTATGATATGCAATATAATAGCATCTGTGATGCATCTTAATGTCTGCAAGCATCAAGAGAAAGTGTTATGAAATAATCAGGTCTAATAGTAAGGAACTGTCCACCAGTGACTACCCACATTCGAACACCGTACACAAGACTTACACTAGAGAAGGAATTGTCTCCTTGCTACATGAAATGTTGGGTGCCCCGGTCTCAGATCTTGCATTATTTATGACTTCTTTCCCTAAACCCACTTCCAGGTCTGGAAAATCAATCCCCTCTTAAACAAACACCTGTACTGGAGACCTGCTGTTTTGTTATATTGTTCCTTTTACCATCCAAATACAAACTGGTTCCTTAGAATAGTACAGACATGAAGAAAAATCCACTCTATCTTGACCTGGCTGTTGATGAAAAATGATTTTTCAGTGCCAAAAATTGCCAAGATTAATGGATTTCTGAATGTGAAGGATGTCGCTGTGGATTAGTAATGATATCCAGGAACAGATTATGTGGGAGGCATTGGCAGGAGTTGCTCACATCAGACCAGACAGTCAGTTAGAATGTCTGCCTTTCCAATTGCTGTTTGCCCTCCTGTCTTGCAAGATAACTGAGCTCATAGAGGAGGGGAGAAATCTTCAGTAATTAGAGGGATCTCCAACTCTTTTCCATCATGACAAGAAATGAAATGCATTTCTGATATTTATATTGTGCAGCACTAAAAAGATTCTTGTACTTTTTTTCACTTATATAGACATTTTTATCATCATAATGAGATCATATTCTCTAACCTGGAAAGCTTACTACTATTCAGGCAAAAATTATGGCTAAAAAATGTACTAGAGGCTTTTCAGGCTTCTTTTGTGTAAACTGTACATCACTGCTATATAGAAATTATTCTACTACTTAACAGACTTAAGTAGCTCAGTTGTCCTAGTTTTTTTTTTTAAGAGAGCAAAAAGAAAAAATATAAGTTTACTTACTACTTGAAGCAGAGCAAGATATCCAGCTCCTACATTATCAAAGTTTACTTTCACATTTTTCCATCGGGCACTTTGATTGTTTTTTATGAGTTCCTCACACTGAGTATAATTGTTGACATCACTGACATCAAACATCTCACCAGTTGTGGTATTGACACAGTGATAGAATTTGCCAGCAAACAGATTTACTCCCATGATGCTGAAGATGAGCCAGAATATAAGACAAACCAGCAATACATTCATGATAGATGGAATTGCTCCTACAAGTGCATTTACAACCACCTAGCATAAAAATTAAACAAAATAGTCAGTTTATGAAAAGAAAAAAATACTTTAAAATGTTAAAACAGCATTAATATGGAATGGACAGTTAACAATGTAAAATTTAAGGGGAAACATTATTTGAGGTTCAATAAAAATCACTAATGAAATTACCAAAGGCAAGAAATGAGAGTTATATGGAAACCAGACAATGCAAAAGTCTGAAAAAAAAGCGAAAACAAAAGAAAACCTGTTAGTAGCAAGATGGGTTCTTAGAATTTGTGTGCTCTAGAGAAAAAGAAAGAAATAAATGTTAAACTCCAACAATACAAATCAAAATCTATAAATAGGAAATAAAACAGAATAAGATAAAAGAATGATGATATGGAAGACTAAATAAAAATATCTGTATGTGAAACTATCATTACAAATGATTTTATTCTCAGAACCTTTACGTATATATTGGAACCGATGTATTTTAGCATCTGCTTACAATGTAACAAAAATAAGCACATTTGATTTGTGTTTTTTTTTTTTTTTTTTTTTTTTTTTTAATAACAGCATCTGCTTCAAATGTTGTTTTTAAACTGCCTGGCTCCCAGTACTTGCTTTTAAACATATCCATTAGTTTTGTTGTTGTTGTTGTTGTTTGTTTGTTTGTTTGTTTTTTATTATTTTATATTATTTTTAATTGCTTCATTTAATACAATTGAACTAGTCTATATGAATAAGTGACTGTAAAAAAACAGATGAAATCCACTGACAAAAATTTTATTTAATTACTTATTGTTATTGAACTAAAAGGATACACAGGCAAAAACAAAACAAAGAAAAAAAACATATTTATTTGTGAGACAGCAGTTGATTTTTGTGTAGTGAATATTTTTGCATGGTTTTGAAAATAGTAGAATTTTTCAAATCTATAACTTGACTGAGAATGTTCTAAAATCAATAGAGCTCATTTATGAGATAGGGACTTACATGCTGTTTGCAATGCAAATTATGCAAAACTTAATGGCGATGGTGATGTGTCACAGGACACAGTACCCTGGAATATCAGCAGCCTCTACTCAGACAGAAACTACACAATTTTTTTGGAGACTTAAGACCTATGACTAAACTGTAACATCTGGATATATTTGTGGATATATTTACAACATCTGGATATTTTGAGGTGAAAGATAAAAAAGGAGATTTCTAAGTGACATAACATAACTTGTTAATTATTTGAGCATCTATTTTTCCAGGAAATAGCATAGTCAGCAGACAGCTGGTAATAGTTTGTTTTGTTTTGTTTTGTTTTGTTTTGTTTTGTTTTGTTTGTTTGTTTTGGTTTTGGTCAGACTGGCAGAATATGAAAATAATAATTTCCTCAACAGGAAACGTTCAGCTGTGTAGGAGGAGAGGTAAAATGGCATCAGATGTATTTGTATGAAGTAAAGGCCACTGGCTGCGAAAATGATTTCTCATCTCTTCTGTTCTACATTTCCAGGCCCATCATTATTTCAGGTATTTGTTCAGAGAACCTTTCTTTAATGATACAGCTTGTGTTGTGGGATCTTTTTCCCAGACAGATAGATAGGGAACCACAGGGAGGCTTTAGTTTTATCTTTAGTGTCTTTAGTGTCTTTTTCCCACAGTTGTTATCTTCTTTTTTTTTTTTTTTCTTTTCTTTTTCTGCCTAATCCTGTTCCATCCCAAACTGCTGATAAACTAACAGAGAATGGAACTTACAGAAATTCTTTAAATAAAGTTCTCATCTAAACGAAAGAAAAAAAAAAAAAAACACAACACAACATCTCTGTTCTTTTCCTTTTCTATATAGATCCACGAACAAGTAAAAATATTAACAGCCACAGGGCTGGTATACCAACTATTTATTTGAGCAGGCAAATTTGATAAGCTTAAGGTCTAATACCCAAAAGTAAACTGCATGGATGTTGTATGTTTAAGGACATGTTGAAAGGCATTTTCCCACACATTTTTGCATGAGTTCCCACTCTGGAGTTCTTTTGTAGCTCTTTGTAGTCTCATAATTCTACACTGATTTTTGTATACATAGATTAAATCAGGCTACTTTCTTTTATCTCACCCTCATTCCTTCAAATCGTGACAAGGCTCTTAAAGGTCTTAAAGCTCTTAATGTCCGAAGCGATTTAATGGCACCAAGTTCAGAATAGCCCAAAGCATTGGCTATTAAACTAACCAATGAAACCTGTAAAAATAATAATAATAAAAATCAATAAGAAAAGACACTGCAGTTTATTTAAAAAGCATACAGATTGAATCTACAGAAAGATCAACAGTGATAAATGGAGGAATGTTCTAACATAGTGACATTAGAGGCCTGATCCCATGATTTTCATACTTGCTGGAAAGTCATATGAAGGCACACTTGAAAAAGGAATATATGCCATTAAATATCTATTATGGCTGAATGGGGCTTAATAGTCAGATGGAAGCACGCTCTTGGTGGAGGATAAAGTTTTCACAAATGCCTGGAGACAAAAGAGTCATATTTTCATTAACTTTCATTAAGATTCAACTTTCCAAGCAATTTACAGTTCTGAATATGGTAAGATAGTTTATTCACTACTAACATAATTAATATCTATAATCACTAATAACATGCTAAACAATATAGTGGTTAATTAGCTTTTGTTATAAATAATACTTCTAAATCAAAAGTAGATTACAGAACCAATAGCCAGGGTACCTATGAAATATATATGGACAGAGGTGTTACATCGTCACTTGCCTGCCAACTCTCTCCAAAAATTTTTCCTCTTCTAAGTATAGAAAGATATTATAAAATGTGTGGTAGATATTAACAGGTGCTAGCATTACAACAGTAATGAAGGAGAAATTAATCTGTGTTTCTCAAATAGAACTGATTTTTAACTGGTGTTAATGTGAAAAAAAAAATCATTCACTTACTTTTGGCAGTTTTGGAGACACAAATGGGTAAATATCCTACCTTACTCATATTTTATTTCAGTTTTGCCACCAAATGCACAGAAAACACATACATATACATGAACATAGGCATATTTCAGTCCTTAAAAACATCCTCCTAATATTCATTTCTGTACCTCAGCGTAGATGTTGTTCAAATCAATGGCTGTGCAGAAATTGGTGGTATGGCAGTAAGATTTTGCCCACTATTTGAAAAAGTAGTTTCCTACATTACTTGTCTAATAAAAAATAATTAGATGAATCACAAATACAGGAGTTACAAGATCATGTCTCAGCAGACAGTGGGAGAACAGATGGAAAACAACTATTTTGTTACTATATTACTATGTAAATTTATCTCATGCAAAATAGTATTTTAGTTAATTCATAACTCTGTACCTTTCAACTGGATAACTTGTCATGAAATATTAATACATATGAATTCTATGTTACTGGCTGAGGTCACTAATTTAAGTGATTTAATTCCAGACTCTCTGTGGTGTATGGCCCTCCTCACTTCTAACACTGCTTATCTGCTTATCCTTTCATGTAGTTTATATTATGTTTAATTACACTTAATTAGGAATAAAAATAAACCACCAGATTTGGAAAAAAAAAAAAAGAAAAAAGTTACTATAGTTTTGATTTTCCAGACAGGTATTTTTGACATTCTCTGAGGCAGGACATTGGACCAAATATAGCTTTTTGTATATTTTTATGTTATGATTCTCTGCTAATATCACTTTTTCTGTATATACTTCGTGAATAATTCTTAGTTTATGGTATGTTACTGAAAAATATTCAAAGTTTATTTTGTTTATGTGTATAGTTGCAAGCTGATTTTGTTCCTTTACTTCCTGAATAAGAGTATTAGGTTTCATGCATTTCATGAAAATCCCTTTGAATTCTGGAATTAGTAATTCCAGAAATCAATTAATTACTGAATTATTCAATATTGTCATAGTTTACCATGTTAGAATACACATAAAGACATACTAGACTATCTAATTAAGACAAAGTGAAATCTCTCTTTGCATCTGTTTTCCCAACACATGAGCCTGTTCCCCTTCTTATTTGTTCTTATTATGAGGTCATCAGGGTAGCAGTTTCCTCTTACTCTGTTTTTACAGCGTTTAGTATATTAGTTTAATGTGACTCTGATTCTTTTTTAAAATGTTGTGGCTTAATTAGTCATTCTTAAAAAATATTAAAAAGGTTGAGAGCACAGTTTAATTCAATGAGTTGAACTGTTTTAACAAATAGGGCAGAAATACTTTTACCCATATTTCTGAGCTGAAGAACTATAGAAAATAGAAAAGTATGATTGAAAATAGAAAAATATGATTGACTTTGAATGTCATATACAACAAGCCCAGTTGGGGTGTGCGTGTGTGTTTTTTTTTGTTGTTGTTGTTTTTGTTTTTGTTTTTTTTTACTTCTGATTGTTCCAAAATTGAATGCATTGGAATTTCAGCATGCATGAGAAATTTCAGTGTTGAGATACTGGAAGATCAGAGATTTCATCCACTTCCAGATACATTACTGTCCCACAGTAGTTGTCAAATACATGATTTGTTTTAAATATTACTTATTTCCATTTCATTTAGATATGATTTATGAATGATATATACTTTAAAAATAAAGTGTTATAACAAACTATGGGATTACGTAATAAAGTTTGAAAATATATAGCATAAAACAATATCCACCTAAGATCACAAAAGATTATATATTTTAGCAGAAAATGACCTAAATTTAATAACTAGCAAACTCACCAGGTATTCCCAAATGCCCCATCTCCTGCCCAGGTATACTATCTCCTAGCTTGGTATGTGGTAAAGAGAACATACGGTCATTACACGGTCATGTACATACTGTAGATCAAAAACTGGACATAATAAAGAAATGATAGATGGCTTCTGGACAAAGGGGTGAGAATAAAACTCAAGGCAGAGTATGATGACTGCTCTACAGTGTCTGGCTGAACTGGTTTAAGGTATTACCGCCTCTGCCAGCTGATGTCCCCAGATAAAGAGATGTCCCTGCTTCTCATCTGCCTGTATGCAAAGTTGAGTATCTTAGCTTAAACCACTGATGAATGTGTTTGAACTAATTTACCAGATTCTAATTTTGGGTGGATAAGGCACAGTTATTTTCCCTTCTACTCCTTGCTGCAGACATTGTTGCACCCAGCAGAAGAGTGGGGTGGAAAGATGGCATAAGGTCTTAAAATGAGGTAGACAGATGTACCCACAGTTACCTGCCATTGCTGTTAACTGACAGAGCTGAAAATTGCCTTTTCTTCATGTAAATCTTCATGTAAAATCTAATTTGGTCACAATGACTGAAAGTAGCTATGGCTATTTCTCACATTGAGAGAGTCAGGTATGCAAGATATTAAAGGTCAAAACCCCGAAGGACTATCAGTGTTTACTCTTGAATAATTTTAGAAGATGGAATTAAACAATTTGATTAACTTTAGTGATTTGTAATGAAGAAGGGCTTGCTAGTGTTCTTTCTTGGAAAATCTGCTGAATCACACCTGTTTAATCTTTCCAATAAAACAGTATGGAGAGATTCTCTTCTAAGGCAGATAAAATGAATTCATATATTTCTTTTGAATGTTGTCTGATCATGCTACAAGGATTGCTGAATTAGACTTAGGCACAGTAAGACATTTTTTACCACTTTCTGGAACACTGAGTATAATTATTCAAAAGTAGAAGGTTCTGATCTCATTTGGTCATGCTTTTGTTTATAAAATTAAAAATTATGAGAAAAAAGTTGGCAATATAAGATGCTTTATTCTATGATGATGATGATGTTTATAATTCTGAGAGCCTGTTCAGATAACAGCAGCTAAACTCTTATTAAGAAACCACGGAGTATGGCTTAGAATAATCAGTTTAGGTTTACTTTACAAAAAGAATAATTAGAACACGAGTTGTGGTTTATCTAAAATGAATTCCATTCTTAACATAATCCTGGAAAGGAGCATCTGTATTCTACGTTAAGACCCTCTTTAGAAAACCCTTTATACTGCTTAATACTAGTGTATATTTTTAGGACAGAGCTAGAGATTAACAGTATAACAAAACTAACATGAGCAGGTTTATAAACATAAAAAAGAGTTCTTCCATTTTGAGTTATGGGTCAATATAGCTTGTTAGCTTTTTTTTTTTTTTTTTTTTTTTTAAACCACTGAAAATCACAAATCCGACACATTTCAATTATGTATCCACAAATAATAACTGTGGAATGAGATTTTATACAAACTTCTCAAGAAATATGGTAGCTTGGGCAGAAAGCACATTTGGGCATAGACCACGTACATGTCCAGAAATGGACAGTTGCCCTAAGATTACATCTCTCAGTTCCACACTGAGGATATGTATAGCCGGTGAACTGGGTCAGATAAAGTGTGAAGGCAAGAGACCAAAATATTCTGGGAGTAAAACCAACTTTGATCCATTCTGACAACATAAGCAAGGCTTTTGCACAGAAGTACATCAGAACTGGGAAGGCAGCCAAAAAACCTTGTATTGTCTTCTGTCATAAGCCCTGCCAAATCACAGTTGATTTAACTATTGCAGATTGTTAGCCAATTAAAAGTAATTTAATTTGACCAAATAGGAACTGTCTTTTATTTTACTAAAAATGATAACCAGATAGTTTGAGTGGATATAGTTCTGAGAACTCAGGTAAAATCTGGTCTAAATGCATCACTGCAGTTGCAATGCTTGTAGAAGGAACTTACACAAAGTAGTGTTTCATTTGCTAAGGAGTATGACAAGACTGACATTAAAAATAGCATGGAAGTTCCAAAAATAGTTTTTGGTTCTTTGTTTTTCCATAAAATCTCAAGTTTGATACACCAAGAGTATGAAATTATTAACCATGAAGAATTAACAAGCTGATGGCCAGCCACCCTTTTCCTTCTGGTTCATAAATGTACTTTAAACAACACATGCAGATAACTGCAGGCTATTACTCATGCACTGTAACTATACAATGGGAATTACTTTTGCATGTTTGTAAGAAGATTACTTAGTAGTAATGAGGTTTACAACATAAACTTTACAATACAGAGTTTTAAAGTATTAAGGACTATGTACTTACATCAACAATCAGGAAGTCCAGCCAGCACCAGGCATTAGTAAAATATATTTGAAAACCATATGCTACCCATTTTAAAAGCATTTCCAAAATGAAAATATATGTGAAAACTTTGTCAGCATATTCCAGCATGGTCTTGATAGTTTTACGCTGTTCAATATATATATCTTCAAAAGCCTGTGAAAAAAAAATATATATTACTAATACTTCACAGAATATAAATGAAAAAATAAGTATGTCAGAGCTAATCTTTCCCCTTGTTCTTCTGCATCCTCATATTTTACCTATTTCTCATCTTTAGCCATGTTACAAAGTGAAGCAACTTTGTGTATTCAGCCTCCAGTAAGGCATATTGATTAAATATATTCTATTTTACTACTAAGTAGGAAATAAACTCAAAGCAGGTGGTGGGTTTTTTTGTTGTTTGTTTCTTTGCTTCTGTTTTTGTTTTGTTTTGTTTGTTTTTCACTGTGGCATTACAAAACTTTCACATACAAAAAAACACCTCTGTTATACAAAATCTGATCCAGAGATGTATATTCCATTTTGAAAACAGTTCAAGAGTTTGCATTTCTATCTTCCATCAGTAAAATTTTTGTTTAAAATTCAAATTAAAGAGTAATTTGTTTGCTAGAATTTATACTATGTATTTTGATAGTGTAGCAAACGTTCATCTTAAGTAAAGTTGGAAAGGTAGGCAATGTAAATCTTTTTGGAAAATAGTTGTTTGGTTTGATTTGCTGTCACACTCTTCCCAATCTTCTGCCTCCAAAACAGCAACAGAGTTTTGCTTCAATCTTTTTCAATTATACTGAAATGCTTCATTTTTTTCTATGGTCTTTTGTAAGCATAATCCAAAAAGTGGTTGAGCCCCAAAGGAATTAAGGATTAGAAAGCATACATCTAGCTTTATATTCACAGTTAACAAGGGTCCTTTGTACTCAAATTTCTTGACAAACATGTTGAAAACTGGCAAACTGTTGAAGTTGTTGGCTTAAATAAAATTGCAGCAGGTTTACAGGGGTAAACCAAAAGTATCACTTAAATGCATATAAAACTTACATAATTTGGGTCAATTTTAAGTAAATAAATAATGAAATCGTGAAACACGGATAGTTTTATACAACTCCAACCAAAACAGGCCTTTCTGATGCAAATTTAAATTTTGCTGTTGCTCCTCAGGAAATATCTAAGTATTTCAGCATCTGAAGCATTTCTACTTACCAGTGCTCCGCTGCTGAGGAGAATCATGAAGACAATGAAAGTCTCAAACCAATTGTGCTCAACTATGCTGTAGCAGGTTTTTCTAAGATTCCACCAGATTTTTCCTTTGCCATCCTCTATACTTACTTGGCAACATGGAAACTTCTGCACACAACCTGAATGAGATTAAGAAATATTAGAATCTAAATGCAAATTATTTCAAAGTCAATAATTACTATGGTATCAACATTATTAATAGTGACAATGAGTTTTATAATAATTTATACATGTAATACTGAAATTCTCCTTTATAGGATGTTGATTATCTGAGGTTAAATAATAAGGAATTTGCAATGAAACAAGACATACTAGACATAATTATGTATAAACTCTATCCAAAATATATTGATGTTTTTGACTGGTGGTGTCTGTTCTGTTTGTTGATGGTCTCACGGAAATAAGTTGTTCCAAAATTTAAGGGCTCTTTCAAGTAATAGAAATGCATTTTAAAAATGAAAATTTAATGAACAGAAAAGTTAATGAAGTTCCTTAATTACAAGATGTAAGCAGTGGCCAGGCAGACTAAGGTAATCAAAGCCTAGGAAAACCTTGTTTTGTCATCTGATTTCCAGCACTCTAGGCTTAGAGTATTTCCTTTTGATCATAGAAATTATGAAGATACAACAGATTTGAATGTATCAAGAACTTAAATATGCCTGATAATTATGCAGTTTTGCTAATACATCTCTTAAGTCAACAGTTATTCTACAACCTTCTGTAAAACAGGCTTCTGGTTCAAGAGCTTCTTCAGGTTCAATTTCTGCTTGCTCACCCTCTCCGGGAGGGGCAATATCAACTGTGCTGCCTTCAGATGAACTGGATGCATTTAGTTTCTGCAAGTAAAGTTCCACAAAACAATTTTTTCTCATTAGATACATATTCTGTAAAAATTATACTGAATCAAATCCTGCCAGTCAATTAGTTTTGAAAAACATTAAGTTTATGTTGATAAATATGTATAGTAAGGAGGTGAACATTGAATAGTTCTGTTTCCCAGCTTATCTTCTCATAGGGAACAATCAGAAGTGATTTAGCTACTAACCTGATTGATGCATAAGACTTTTAAATTGAAAGCTCAGTGGTAATACAACTGGATAATACAACTGGAGACCTTGCATATACCACACTCTCAAGTTATTTTATTTCCTTTACTAGATTACACTGCAAATGTGCCTCAGTTTTCTCAGGCAAATGAACAAATGGAAAGTTCCACATACATGGCATGTCCACTGCAGATGATGTTTTCACAAACATACACCATATCTAGATGAAAGAGCTGTAAATGTAATGGCATTTAATAGTAAATTTCTGCACTACTTTTTTTTTTTTTTTTTTTTTTTTTTTTCAGAAAGCACAGATTACCAGCTCTGAAATCTCTTATTTGCATTCCAATCTCCTGTGAATACTGAGACACCTCGTGAGGTTCCTTCCATCCTGAATTTTTCTGTCTATGTACTACTTTGTATATAGTCAAATGCTATAATCCTCACTCCAAAACAATCCTAGATGTGAAAACTCCAAGAGTTGGAGAGTGATATAAACCAGCTCAAATGAAGTAACTGTTTATACCAAGTACAGTGAAATTTGGATCAAGTCAAACTATTTATCAGTCATGCAAGACTGCCTATAATTTTCTTCTAAGAAAGTATATTTTGAAAGGACAAACCTACTAAAGATGCACACAGCATCTAGCACAAAAACTGGACATAGAGTTTGTACCTTGTTTTCAGTTGCAATATTGTTTGAATCTTAAATTTTTTCATCCCAAATACATTTTCTTTTATTGTGAAACAAGGCTTGTAATCAGAAAGCAACATGAAAAAACAAATACTGAAATACTGAAATACTTTTGTTTTATACCATGGAGCAGTAATTTAGAGGGGGATCCAGGGGGGGATGCATCTCTAACTTAAACACTAAAGTAGAATATATACTGATGTAGCAGAAAGGCTAATCACTGACTCATTTGTGGTTTCAGCTAAGCAGATCTGAACTGTAAGCAGATCTTTGACCTCTACTGGATTTTTGTATACAGAGTTTTTGAGGATACCAAGTACTTTTCGTGTTTAGCTTTCAAGGTAGTGATATTTTATAATGTAAAAAATAAAAGTAAAATAATATTTGTTCAGATCTTTTGAATGATTTTGCTGCAAATAATAGACGATATCTTTTTTAAAAGACATTACTATGTATACTCTCCTTCAGAGACACTGCTGCAAATTAAAACTAGTTATTTAATTCTTTAGTTAAAACCAAGTCCTTTCAGGAGAATACATTGGGAGCTCAGGGATTTTTCTGCCAAAAAATGAAGCAAATGGCACATATCTCTTTATATAGTTTGGTAAGCAATTCCTCTCTCATGTTGAGCTTACATGAGATGAATGACAATTAAAAGAAATTTATGCTGGGTGATTGGTAACTTCAGTTTTAATTTTCAAGAAGCTGCACTTTATGTCCACATGCAAATGTAGTCAATATGAGATCAATCAGAGCTGGATTGTGACTATAGCTGGATTGTGACCAAAAATAAAGGACTTGCTGAATAATAGAAATATTTCTGAGAAGCACACTGACATTAGTTGGAAAACCATTCTTTCCCGTTCTAAATAACATGATCTGTACATGGAAAATCATGCTGACAAATGTGAAAAGATTTGGGTAAATACACTGAGATTTTAATATTTCTAGTGGTTAATTTTTGCTTAGTAAACATGAAAGTGTCTTGTTTCCCTTTTCATACTTCATTTTCTGCTACAATTTCCAAAATTTATGCATCTGAAATATTTACAGCTGTATCATTTCTAGCTGAATAATTTTACTGCTGCTCATGCAGATCAGTAACTCTGAAGCAAAATGTTTTGTACCTTGTATACTGAGAATATTTAAAACTTTGCTTTCTGTATTACTTCTACAGACCAAAATATACATTAATGTACACTGTATTAAGCATTAGTAATATACCACCTTATTATCTACATACAAGACTATCTTTGAAACAGGAAATGAGATTTTTAGATTAATTCTCTTTTTATATATCATGGTAATACTAAAAAAGAAAAGTCTAAAAATTGTTGCTGAAATTATAGGCAGTTTCTTTGTTAAATAAAAAACATATATTGTGAGAACAATAATCTGCCACATCTAAGTTAGGAAATTTAAAATTAATTTATGGCCTGATATATCATCATTAAATTAATGACTGACTTAGTAGTAGCAAAAGTTCATAAAAGTAGAAAAGTTCATAGTAAACACCAATTATTAATCTTCCTGTTAAAAGGCAGCCAGTTCTTTAATGGCTTCTTCTGAAACTCTGTTTCAGATAGTCCTGTCAGCTAAAAAAAACAGTTGCTAAAAAACAAGTGATAGAATTGCAATTTATAACCAGTAAAAACAAAAACTACTATATTTTCTTCATTATTTTTCAAATAAAGCATTATCTTCATTATGTTTCAAATAATCTCAAACAATTGAATAATAAAAAACATTACTAAAACTCCTCTTCTTTGCTCCAAGAGCCTAAATTAGGAAAGAAGCATTGCATTTTAAATAAGGTGACTTTAATGTTCTTTTTTTTTTTCCTAGCAATAAAATTAATAAAACTTAGGAAACTCAAAAGACATGGAGGATTACAAAATCTTCTTTTCACCCCAAATATGGGATTATCAGTTTGTAGAATATGCCATGCCCTGTAAATACTTATTTGCATCTTCAATGATACGACATTTTCCTTTACAAGGATACACTTGAAAGCAATTGCTTATGATGCAGCATTCTCAAGGCCTGAATCAGCAAAACAACATGCTTGACTAATGCAGAAGCCTGAGCAATACTGTGGAATCACACACAGAAATAAAGTCAAAAAAATGACCACTTTAATGGTATTATATTTTTCAGAAAATAGTATTATAAATATTAATGTATAGAATATAACATTAAAAAATGCTTCATCACCAACCCAAATACTTGTCTAACATACGTATAATCAGCCTCCATTCCATCCTTTCAGAGCAGTGCATCTCTTTTCAACAGCTTAGATCATTAAAACAAGCTTTGACCAACAGCATGTTAATGTGCCCATTTACGAGAAAATGCATTCGCTTAAGACCCAGTCTTGCTCTCATGTGATTTTATTATAGCTTTCAATAAGAGCAAGAGCAGGCAACAAAAACTTTAAGCTTTACAAACTGCTTCATGATTCAAGTGACAATAAAATAAATAAAGGGATTCAGCCATTACAAATTGCCTTTAGTAATTCAGCCATGTGGTTTTATCTTTTGAATCTTTAAAGCTGCACTGTAATTGAGTGACAAAATATAAATTAAGGGGGTTGGTGATTCCCAAGTGATTCTAAACTGAGTTTAGATCTCAAATCTTATGATATTTAACTTTTACATTATATTAAGAAAATGGCTTAAAACCCCTTTTTTCCTAGAGCTCTATTTGACGTTTGAAGCATATCTTGGGTTTAAAAAATAATAAGTTAAATCTGAGACTTTTTAGAATACACAGCAATATGAATTTCTTTTGGCATCACTGGACTATACAGTGGTACAAATGGAGCTATTTGGCTATCCTTTTGAAGCCAGTGAGACTCTGCCTGAGTCTCAGTAGAGAAGGTGTAGGGCTGAAATCTCAATCCCAACAAAATTGTAATACCGTTTTACCAGTATAGTTTGTCTTTTGTAGTTTCATGTAACTTTAGCTCCTGTGTAATACTACTGTCCCTATTCCTGAAAGCTCTGCCAATTATGCTGCAATGGGGATTATTTACACCTATAATAAAAATTAAAAAGATAGGGTAAATATACATGCAATTTTATAAAAACCATGCTGACTACTTCATTGTTACTCTAATTTACACTGAGTGAAGTCTGCCAACTCTGTCACAGACTTGGCTATTAAGAAACACAAATACAACTTTTTATGAAGAATTTTAAAGTTTAAGAAAAGAGTATTTGTTAAATGATCTGTTCAGAGAGAATTTTTAGAGAGGTTATTAAGTATAATTTCAGCAGTTATGAAACTGTTTGCTTTGCTTATAGTTTATAAAACTCAAGATATGCACTGCCCAAATCAATACAGAATGTAGTTTGTAGCATCTTAAGGATTTGCATTACAGTGCATTGCAGATTTAAGAATATAACAATGCAATTTTTACACAGATAGGTATATTGCAATAGTATAAATTTTATTTATTAAAGAGCTGAAGTGTGGCAGTAATCATTACATAAATCACCTAACACATTTCATTAAATATATACATTTATAAGGGCTGAATCAAAAAGGGTTGTTTTTATTTTTTAAAAACTATGCATGCTCCCTTTTTCCTTTGGCCTCTTTAGAGTATAACATTCCAGTACTTTTATGATCCATACTTCATAACCTGTAGAACATGCAGTTATTGCTAAAGACTTTATTAGACTATCCAGAAAAATCATTAGCGGAGTTAAAAAATGTATGTTGGGGTTGCCAATCCCGCCTGACCATGCTGTGGTGTGAGTCCCATGACTCAGCAGAGAGCAGCTGTGCATGTTTCTACCATCTTGCAATGGATAGGGAAGGAACATAGCTGAATAGCATGCAGGCCAGTCAAAATCCATTAAAAAGTGATTATATATATATATACATATATATGTATAACTTTTTTAGGTAACCTGTGTGAAAGTGGTGACACGTTGCTCTACCTGGTTAAAAAGCACCAGAGCTGCATTCTTGATTGCTCCAGCTTGGTTTTACCCCTGTGAGAAGTAAGAATGGTAGGTAGTGAAGTTCAAAGCACAGGATTTCTAGTTTTCTTCTTTTTGGAATCTCTAATTCAAGCACAGCTTTAATACAATTAAAACATAATTATTAAATATTTTATGATCAGTTGGCAAAAAGGGATATGCATACCACCTGAAATGTTCAACAAACCTTTCTACAGAGCTTGTTAGTTTATTTTAGAGAAATAAGAAATGCAGGAACTAGAGCTAATCATCTGCACTCTGAAACTATGATTCATAAATGGAAATAAAATGATTAATTTCATAAAGACATGGTTAGCAGATTTGGAAATTATTCTATATTTAAAGAGTGTTTAATGCATCTTAATGAAAATTTAAAAAAAAATTATTTTTTTGGTTTAGTGTTCAAGTCCTCATTTAACTGACTATGTCATTATGTCTTTTATTTGCAAAAAATGTACATACAGTAAACAAAATACTTTGAAAATGTATGTCTTCCCATTCCTGCTTCATGTTTTAATAACAGTGGTGTAACTTACAGATGGCAATAGAAGTAAAAAGCTAGTCCATAACATAAAGAACCTGTCACTTTGGAAGATATAGTCCCTGAACTAGTCAGTTGTATAAAGCGGGAATTTAGATAGTTATATACTTTAAAGGAAATGTGGAAAAAAATCTTACAATCAATTGATCAAATCACTACTAGGTGTGTTTTTGCTAAGAAATTCATTGAATCTCCATGGCAATGTTTAACTTTTGGGAAGAAAATAACTCTGTTTCTGTCTTTATACTTCACCTTTTTACATAAGCGGCAATGAAGCCAATCAGAAAATTGAATTTATCCCTTGCTTAGAAAGCTCAGTGGATTAGCTGGTGAAGGATATTTTTTATTTTATTAAAACCACCTGTTGTGATTTCAAAAGTTAATTGAGGAGCCTTACTTCTCTATTCTGAGTTTGTACTTACTGTACATATAACATAGATACAAAGGCTTTTGGAATTCTGCCGTGGTAGAGGCCTGCTGGTATTTGCATTTCTTAAAGAAAGATGTTGTGAAAACAGCTTTCCATAGCTGAAGAACATCTTTGAAATTACTTTTGTGTGTTGAAATACGGAAATTCATTCATCAAGTTGTGATTCAAATGTAATGTATGGTTATTAAGTGGTACAAAAACACAATAGTTATTTATTAAGTGGTACAAAAACACAATAGTTAGGAGTCTAATGTTTGATCTGATTATCATACTCCATGTCATTGATTAACACTGATTTTGTAATAATAATGTCATCCACAAGCTAACTAAAAAAAAAAAGTATCAAATAATCCCCTTTGGTAGGTTTTAATTTTCTTACTATCTTTTAAGTTAATTTTCTTGAATATCTTATTTTTAGAGCAGTAATGTGTTATTTTTGATGGTTATCTTATTGGCTGTTGCACCTCTGTTTTCTGGTAGGAGATACTGACAAAATCCTCCTTCAAAGTACCAGTTAAATGCTCTCTTATTTCAAGTGAACTTTCAGGCAACTGTTATTCTAAAGCAATTAGGAAGTTTTAATGTCTTTAAGATAAATTCTCTTCCTCATCCAAAGCTCAAGTTATGCATATGTAGTTTCCCATTATCCACTTACATTTCATGGGTCATTTTTGCATGGAATCTTAGCATACTTGCTCTGATTTTAGGGTGTTTTAGGATCTATATACAGTAAGAAAATGCTTAATGGAAGTCTCTTAGCAGAACAAACATGTAGATACAAAATAAATAACCAAGTGTAGTATATATAAAAAAGAAAGACATTTTTCATTACCTTAAATGATGTAAGTATAATATTCACTTACGACTACATGTTTCTCACTAACATGTCATGTGGTGAGACCATAAAAGAACTTGTGCTTTCACCATGTTAGACAGCTGCTTGAGTAACTTCAAGTATACAATGTAAATTCGTCACAAAATATGCAAGGAAAAAGCCTTTCTGAAGCTGCAGACATATGAGCTAGAAGATCTGTAGGTTAAGATGTGTCTTGGGAGAAATCAAATGTAATTTGGAAGCCAAAGTAGATTTGAAGAAACTCTTCAGTACAGCATTAGGTTCAGTATTAAAAAATAAATAAATTAATAAATAAAAATCTTAAAGACACAATCTGCTTCTTGCTTTCTGCACTCTATTGCTTATCCTGATCCTTCATCCTGACACTTGTCATACAGTCCTCAGTTCTATAACACATCATGTCTCACACACATGTTGAAGACACAATAACTAAGGTGCAAATGAGACTGTACTGAGACCTAAGTAGAACTTTTTCTTCAAATGCTGAATAAAATGCTACTGTAATATGGGAATCAGAAATTGTAGAAGTGTGTGGGTGTGGTCTCTGGCCAGGCTATCCTTATGAAGAAGACCCTGTAGTCAAGTTATCTTGAAATCTTACACTCATTTTTTCAACTTAACAAATGTTATTGTTACATTTCATCCAAACACAGACTTCCCTAAATTTCTAGTGATATCTATTAGAAGGATTTTGTATATATGTTTGGAACTTAAAACCAGGTTGCAAAATATATACTGGCAGATTTGGAAAGTTGCTTGTTTATTAACTGGCAAATTAATTAGAAGGTATTTTTATGAACAGAAAAAAAAAATCATCCACTAAAGAAACTGTGGTTAGAGTTATTTTGTTCCATAATATATCTGAAAATATAAATTAAAAAAAAATAGTATTTGTTTCTCACTCACCTGCAATCATAATTTCTATAGCAATTACCTGCTCTTGGCATATTTCTCAGGGGCACATTCCTCCCCCTGCTTCTATCATGACCTTAGCTGGACATACTTAAAATAATCATTCAGCTCTTAACATCAGTGTTAGTCAAAAAGACACCAGCAGAAAAAAAAAATGGTTCATTTTACAGTTCTTGTGCAGATCAAACTTCCTGTAACTCTGATGTTAAAAAATAAATAAATAAATTGGAAAAAAAAAAAGTTATTAAAAGGGATATCTCCTGAGGACATTTTAAGTGCTAAGTGGCACAAAAAGTTAAGGTGGGGAAAGGTCTGCCTCATCTCTTACCCCTTCTTTTGCAGACCTGGCCTAGTAGCAAGAATGTTGTCTCAGTGATATCCCTCAAGAAGTAAAATAAAGCAAATGGTGGTGTACTTTTCTAGAGAGGTAACTTAAACACTGCACCAATATATTCTTCACCTTCCTCAGAAGGAAATCAGAAGGCAGCAGGAGGTACAATAGTGCTATTGACTTGATAGGAGGAGATTAAGAATCCTGATAAATACCTGTCACACATTGGAACACCTGTTCATATATTACCAAAGCAGGTGCATTTTTATACTGAGAATAAAATAAAAGCACTTCATTTTTTTTCTAAAAATCATCCAGAAAGAGGGGAATAAAGAACCCAGAACAAAAATGGAAATGACTACAGAATTCGTAATTTTCAGGGCACTGTTTGTTAGCTACCATTGACAATATGCACACTTGCATTGTATGAATATATGTCAAACACTAAACAGTTGTCCATGAGCAGAATTTGAGGGAAACACTACTCCCCAGGTTTGCAATGGTAGTGATTATGATACTATATGGAAATCTTAAGGCTCTACAGAAATCCTATACTTATCCTATCCCCTTTGAAAACTTCTCTGCAATTTCTTAATACATATAACCTCCATCATTTACTGATTGATTTTCCACAATCAATTGTAATTTTCACTTTCAAATTGTTTATACATTTGTTTAATTTGCTTTCTGTTCCTGAAGGCGTACCGATACATTTAAAGTTCATTAAAAAAAAAAAAAAAAAAAAAAAAAAAAAAAAAGGCAAAATTCCTTTTGACTTAATATAGTACTGAAACTTAAGAATGGTCTTAGGAAAAACAAAACAAAGGCAAACAAACAAACAAAACAAAGGCAAACAAACAAACAAACAAACAACAAAACACACACAAAAAACAGGATGATGCCTGAGCCAAGTAATGATGAGAATAAACAGAGCAATTGACTTGTGAAAGCCACCTTAAAATTGGTATGTAATTCAGAACTCTTCAGCACAAGGGCCCTTATGCCATTTTCTTAGAGTTTGCTTACTTATATGGTTCACTTTGAAAGCAGAGGAGTTTCTGCCTTTGCGTTGCATTTTATTTTTTCCTTAGCTATTCTGATAAAATGCATGGTGATAAAATGCACTGTAAGCTGAACCATTCAATCTATCTTAAAGAAGAAACAAAGAAAAAATACCTATGGTATTATGTTATTTAATTTATATCACTCCAGTGACATGATTTATAGTACAGACCTACAAACACTGTAGCAGAGAAAGTGGCAAAGGATGCCAGGGAGTCAGGAACCAGATGAGGATGGCATCTTCTTAACCTCTCAGTTCTGTGCTGAGGCTAACGTGTCATGCAACCACACATTCAGCATCTGCACAGTTTGTAAGCCTTCTTACAAACCTTCTTAATGCATATTACAGAATTCTTAAAAAATTACATATTCAGGAAATTTTTAGGCATATATCTTCATAAGGTAGAGTTATTAGGAAGGCACACAACACCCATCTCAAAACTAACCACAAGGAAAGCAGAAAATTTAGATTGAAGGTACATTTTAAAGAAATAACATCAGAATATATTAAAAGACTTAGAAGACATTGCTAAAGGTTCATTGGAAAAGACAACTAACTTTCACTAGATAAGCTTACATGAAAAACAGACCCAGAGTCACTCTGAAAGCTTGTGTTTTGATTCTAGTTGATCTCTTAAATTATATCATTTATACTAGCCAGTTCTCTTATATTCTTAAATTGTCATGGATCAATGTTATCCATCAGTATTGAAAATGTTTGTCATTTAACTGAGCAACTCAATAGAATATATTGCTTTTAATCTCATATTTCTTATGCAGAGTAACTGTCTTTACAGTTGCAAATATACACATTCTTTATCTTATGTTCTTTAGCAAAAAGCATATTATAACTGACTGGGTCATGGCTATCTATTAATGTCACGTGATACAGTTTGGCAGTGCTGTGGAATACAGCATTATTTGAAAATATAACAGCTATGCAGCTATTGGTACAGTCATTGATGCAATGTTTCTTTTCAGAAGAGCTTGCTTTATGGTAAACATACACTTTTGTATTAATGAGCTACCAGACAAAATCACAGCATCTATTTATCCAAGGTTTCTGATTCCTTAAACCTCACAGTTCTGACATTTCTCATGGCACTGAGAAATGTAAAATAATTTTTCAATTATTTTTTTCCTGCTACTGCATTTATTATTACTCCCATATAAAAACATTTCCATGAATACTTTTATTATCTATGTTCACTTCTGGTGTACAAGCCACCTGGCTTCTGTATTTTATCAACTTCTGTCTCTTTGCCCAATAACAATCACCTAAGACATTCAAGTAAATGGTTTCCACATGCATATATACTACAAGATTAGTCTGCTCTGCAGGATAACTTTAGATACTGTTTTATCGTGATATTGATCTGTGTCTGGATTACTCCAATTCAACCAGACATTGTCTCTGAATCCAAAATCTGTATGTATATTACTCACAAAACTTTTTAGATAATTCAAAATACATCATTGATTTACCATGCATCAAGGTTCATTTTTAGAACCACCCTAACTACAGAAACAATATTTCTTCTTTCTCCATTTGTATTTGATTAGATATGTAAAGCTATATACTTTTATTGTTCATTAGTCTTCTACAGTACTCTTCTCCCACAAATTCTGATCATGTTAGAGGTAACACAGATAGGATATTTATGAAATGTGTGCTAGTTCTAAAACTTCATAAACTGTGATAGAAATAACCACACTTAAAATTATTAGTCTTCCAAATACTAAAAACCGAAGTATTAAAAATATAAAGTCTAGGACCCCTAGTGCACTTTCACATAGCAGATTTATTTCCTTGAATTATATTTACTTGAAATAATAAAGTATAAAATACATTCAGAAGGATAAGACAACATTTTAAACAACTCTATGTATGAAATTGACAGACATGTAAATGACTGAAATGTAACAGTTAAGAGACAAAATCTCCTACCTGTTTGCTTTCTTCCATATCAGATTCACTGCTAAATTCTTCTGTATTTAAATTTTCAAAGTCCGATTCTCCAACAGCAATTGGTACTGTCACAGTGAGGCCTGGGTTGTTTATGAATGACATGTAATCATTTTCATCAATTGCATATTTTTCCACACTGCTGCCTGTGCCTACACCACTGGTGGTTCCATTTCCATCCTTAAGATAATTCAGATCTTTGCTTATTTCAACAGCAGTGTGATTGGAAAGGCAGCTGTCCTTCTTGTTGTTTATCTCTTCAAGTGCTTTGATTTCTTCCAAAGCCTTCTGTTTTCTAACAAAGGCTTTTTGGATGAACTCCTGTATCTTTTTTTTAATATAATCTATTCCCTTCTGAATTCTTGCCACAGCAATCTGGAGGTTGTTCATTTCATTATCATCATCAGTAGCAGCAAGATTGTCTGAACTAAATGAGCTCAGCAGCAAGGCCAGAAACAGGTTCAATACCTAAAAGATGAGAGAATACAGCTATATAGTAAATAAATACATATAAGAAGTTAGTATTTTTATAGGATACTGTCAAAAATCACACATTGTTCTGAAGACCAACATCCACTAATTTTAGACAACCAAATAGTACCTCGCATTACAAAACCTCTCCTTACTAGTTTTGGACAATATTCATTCAAGATACACTAGCTAATACCTAAACAATTTTGACCTTTTGATTTTATTTTTTGGAGTAGCATTGCATGGACTGTAAAATAATAATAACAAAAAGTTACAAAAATTCTAGCTATAGATATCCCATCAGAGGTTTGAAAAACTTCTGTCTAAATGTAGTGGAATCACCTGGAACTCAAGTAGAATTGTATAAGCATCAAGCATCATCCTATAAAGTTAGATTCTATAAGATTCTATGATACAGATATTTTGGAAACTTAACATTAGTTAATGCTATACTAACCTACTTATACTTTCTAACTATTATTTGGAAGATTATACCATAAGACTGTGAATTTCTGTTAATTCTGGGCTTGTCTCTTAAATTCTATAAACCTTGCCATAACAGGATAAAAGTAATATTTTAAAGTGCCTTAATAAGTGACTTAATGAAAATAGTAAGTATTGCCTGAGAACTTCATCAAATCAAAATTCAAACATCATTATTGTTGTTTTAATGTCATCTCCTATAAACAGTAGCTATTGCTGTACAACTTACAGGCAATTAATCATTTCATACCTGCAGTCTAATATAAAACAATCTGGTATAAAATCACACTATTTGATGGGATGGGTTTGTAAATTTTTTAAAAGACTGCAATGTAGTCTTTCCTATGTTTGGACTAAGTGCCATGGGCCATGAGGCATCAGGCGTTGTCATCACGTGGCAAAATGGCAGCCTATGTCCTAATTAACTTTCTTACACCAAAGAAAAATGGATTTAAACTTTATTCTGTCATACTGGTGTAATTTCAAGATACTACAAAAGAAAAACTGTGACCAGCCATAAAACCCTCAAATCCTGAGATAAACTTCCCCTTAAAGAAATGTGTAAGAGCTTTCATTTTTACTCTATACAATATTTAATTCTGCAGACTTTCACAATTCCAGACCCTTCACCCCCTCCATCCCCCCCCCCCCCAAAAAAAAAAACAATAAAAAAACAAAAAACAATCTCACCCTGGAGGTAAATAAGTATTTGGAAGAAAAGAGGAGACAATATGAATCTGAAACAGTACTTACATGCAGAAATTAATGCTGAAAAAACAGTGGAGCAGGTTACTTATCATAAATAACTTCCTCATTTCTCTACACATTTCTGCTGAGCTTCTGTTAATATTGCAAGGTTGTGTAAACAACCAAGACATAAACATTTTTATAACTTTTTAGAATTTATAAAATTATATAAGAAAAAAAAACACACAAAATACAACAGCAACAACAACAAAAAACATTAAAATCAATCACTAAAGGAAGAGAATTTTGATGAGCGATGAAATATAATTTCTAGGCATCTCAGGATGAACCGTAGATATTAATAGTAAAATAAATTTTAAAACATAAATGATGCATTCCAATTACCCTGGTTTCTGAGAAGTTTTCACAGTGATATATCAACTGAACCTTTGACATGTTAACTTGTAAGCTTGAATAGTTTTTTTTTCTATAAAATTTATTCTATAATTTTGAATTCAAAACTTTCAACCCCATTTTTAGCATGGAAGCCCAATCAGTCTGTAGATATTTGGGTTTTGATTTTTACCTCTAAGCAGGCCAAAAAGTTAAGTACTTAAGTTAAAGATTCACTTTTATAAGAACTACATTATACTTAATTTTCATTGTCATATAATTAGTGCCAGAATTATCTGTAATGAATTCAAGAAAGTCCATTAGATATTTTTTTTTTTAATCTCCAAACAGGAAGCTGCCCATGAGCTGGTGAAGCATAAACTTTATTATTTAAAGAGTAGTTTAGATGCCATCTGAATTTCAACAGTATATTTAAATTATCTCTAACGCTCCCTTAATAGGGTATTTTGTGGAAATTTTGGTCTATTTCTAAATTCCTGATGCCATAGTAAGAGTACTTCAATGTATGGATATAAGTTAAAAGGTGGAGAAAGAAAACATCTTTTTCACCACAAATCTAGTACATGTCGATGTTTCTTTCTTTTTTTTTTTTTTTTCTTTCATTCCAAACAGAAGCACAACAAATATTCTCCTTTCTCAGCTGTAAGCTATATACATTTTTCCATCAGAATTCAAAAGTGTTTATCACCTACCACTAGGTTTCCAATCACCATGACCAGCATGAAAACAATAAGGCACATGGTTTGGCCTGCAACCTCCATGCAGTCCCACATTGTTTCTATCCATTCTCCACACAACACTCGGAACACAATCAAGAAAGAGTGGAAAAAGTCATGCATGTGCCAGCGTGGAAGCACACAGTCACTGGAGATCTTGCAGACACATTCCTTGTAGCTTTTCCCAAACAGCTGCATTCCAACCACAGCGAAAATGAACACAATGATGGCCAGCACAAGGGTCAAATTCCCCAAAGCCCCCACTGAGTTGCCAATAATCTTAATGAGCATATTTAGAGTTGGCCAAGATTTTGCCAACTTAAAAACTCGAAGCTGAAAAACAAAAACACAGAGGAATCATTAGTGTTAGTTATACTGCAGTTCTGAATGTGCCATTCTTTATGAAAGTACTAATTTGCAGAAAACATCTTTTATGATGTTAGTTAAACATACTTTCTTTGGCTATTGTTCATTGATGTTCTGTAAATTTAGAACCTACGGAGACAGCTTGCAATTTAATTTGACCATTTTTTAGGAAATTCTAATAGTTGTGTAATCCTTGAGAATAATATAATACAGTACATGGTGAATGCATAATTTCTGCCTGACACTATTTTCCCACATTGTAGCATTTTTACATCATTTTCTAAAAAGTTCTATAAGCATGAAGTGCTGTAGAGTGTTTGGTCCTATTAGCATATCTGATTCTCCTTGGAAATGCTTGCATTCCTACTCTGCACTAAGTAGTTTTCCCTGAGGATTCAGTTCAGTAAACTCCATAAATTAACTGAGATTCACTTGTCTGAGATGTCACACAGGAGAGCCAATAGTTTTCCTGCTGTTCCTGACATTTTGTGCCAAACACTTTAGGCCAAACTCCTAAGGTTGTTCACAGGTACAGTAGCTATTCTTCCTGAGAGTTTTCCAGAGATTTTGTTTGTTGGAGAGCTTCTACTTAGAGATGTCTACACTGTGCTATACTGAAATATGGACTACAGTCTTCATTTCTTATGTTATTTTATGTATCAGAAGCCAAATGTGAACATTTGAAAACCAACATTAATAATTTTATTGTTTCTAAAATAATTTTAGAAAGAAATAAGACTAATACCCATGTGTAAGAAATCTCTTGTGGTTGGCAGTTTATTCTACTAACTTGTACACAAATGTGTTCTAGAGAATCACATGTGAACAAAGAGAAGCTAGATCTAAGGTGTTTATCAGAACATATGTTTCTGTAGACTAATTTTTTCTTCACAAGGAACAATATTATTTTAATGGAGAGCAGGGAGCATGGAGTTTGGTACTTCCCTAAACCATAGTGTCCAGCTTTTCATCTTAGCAACACATACAGAAAATGAATGTATTTTGTGTTTATACCACATTTCAGTATTTTTAAATGTCCACTCACAGATGATTTCTGCATCATATAACATACAGAAGTTTGTACTTTCTTTGTTACACCTACTACTCCCTCTTTGCTGGCTTAGTCCTATGTTTCCCTCAGCACTACATTAGGTCTTACAGGCTCACATAGAGGACAATTTTTAATGCAACAATTTGATGTTGGTATTGAGATGTCCATTCAGATCATACTCACTGATTTAAAAATAATATTCAGTGACCAAACTATGGTATGTGAATTTGGGTACCACGGAAACTGGTGCTAGTAAACCAAGTAACCACTGACTGCTCTATGTATTCAGAAATAAGAGATTTTCAGGTAATGTAATAAATATTACTAACACAGACTTTTAAATCATGACTCTTGTGCCTCCAGAAAACATAGCTACAAAATAGTTGCTTTAAAAGAGATATTTCTAGTAGAAGCAATATTTCAACAACATTTCAGTTTAAGTATTCTTATCCAAAAGTCACACTGTTAGGACTTTATTATATCTAATGGTGTTACTAAATGTTTATTCTCAAATAAATGTTCTGAAGTGAGGATATACTTAGTGGCTTTATGGGGAACATACAGTAATGTTCACAATAGGAAGACTAAAATTTCAAGGATTCTTTATGCTGGTACCAATATGTATGTTTTTTGTAGTTATTCAGCTTTGATGAAACTTAATCAGTATAATGAAAAATTTCAAAATTTCAAAAGTGTCTTATGATGGCAAAGGATATCAGTACAAATGGATATTGATAGGATAATTTGATATCAAAGAAAATCAATAGACAAACACTTTAAACTTGTACATATACAATTTGTAAATTAGGCACATATGAATAAATGTGTGAGCCATTTAATTACCAAATATATATTTACAATACTGGTAATTAATACATACATCAGCAAAACTTTTTGAGTGACACAATTGCATGCAAATATTTAATTATCCAGGTATTTACCAATCTGAATGATCGAAGAACTGATAATCCTTCAACATTTGCAAGGCCAAGTTCCATTAAACTAAGGCTTACAATAATACCATCAAAAATATTCCAGCCTTCTTGGAAATAATAATAAGGGTCCATAGCAATTATCTTTAATACCATTTCTGCTGTGAATATCCCAGTGAATACCTAAAACAAAATTAATTAGTTGAGTTGTTATGAGAAACATATATATCTACGCACATTTTCTGTTTCTGAATTCTTTTACCTGTTACTTATACCTGTTACTATATAAATAATAATATATATATAATAATATATATCATATAATATATATATATATTTACTGCTAATAAGTCATACTAATGCCTTTCTTGGAAAAGCACTTTCACTGTAATATAACTGAAAAGAAAAAAAAAAAAAAAAAGAAGAAGAAAAGAAAGAAAAGAAATTCTGAAATCTGAATATTTCATCAATTTCTTACAGAAAAAAAATATTTTCTGTAAGGGAATATCATCCTCCAAAGACAAATCCCAGAGCAGACCTCAAGAAAATTGACAGATAAAAACTACATTTCCAAACATATTCAGTTATTTCATTACAGTAGTTACAGAATAGATTCATGAAAGTTGAAGGCACCAGTAAACTCACTTTTTCTAGGTACACCATAAATACAGTTTCTAAACTGATTATAAAAAAAAATAAATAAAAAAGGAATAAATTTAAGACCAATGCAATGCATTTACACATTTCTTCTTTTAGGAAAGGGTACTTTTACACCAAGAACTGTTTGGCAAACATAAACTTACCAGGTTGCCCACAGAAAGGACACTGCTAAACTGTTCTGTCATTGGGTAATGTTCCATGGCCATAAACAAGGTGTTTAAAACAATGCAAATAGTTATAGCAAGATCAACAAATGGATCCATCACTACTAAATTGACAATGTGTTTTACTTTTAACCATGGACTCCAGCAATCCCAGATCAAGAAAGTATTTGCAAATCTGTACCAGCATGGGGGGCATTTCTGTCTGGATTCTTCAAGCTCTGAAAAAAAAATAGAAATAAATATTTCAATTATAATCTCTGAATCACTGGAAGCTCCTATTTAAAATATGTAAAAAGATTAAATCATTCAAATAAACAGCTCACACCACCTGGAATTTCTGTCACCTGAGTGTAGCCATCTTAAAGTTAAACAAATAATCTATCTAAAGTTCTCTACAATCAATGGACAGTGGCAGTTATCTCTAGAGTGAATTATCTCAGATGCCTATATTAAGAGGGAAATATGTCTGTCATTTTCCAATGAAGAATCAAGAAATGGAGAATCAAGAAATCTAGTTTAAGCTAGTTAACTTGCTTATGACAGTTTTGGATTGTGAAAGTTAACATTATGCCCCCATCAATGGACATGTTGAAGCTTGTATAAGCTTCATAAACTACAACATTTTTGTATTAAGTATACAACATATACTTATTTTGTAATATTTTGATTTGATTTGATTTTGATTTTGATTTTGATTTGAGCTACTAAAAGTATTGTTCTTGCTACTATGCTGAACCACAACTATAACATAATATTCATATGACTCTTTTGGTGCACATACTTAGCACTGTTTACTTATATCAATATTATTAATATAATTAATACCCATCTTCCTATTTTAAAATGTCATATATTGTATGTATGTATGTCTATCAACTCAGAAACAGAACAATATTAGTACTGTTGGAACAGCTCTGTTCTCAACTAGAAACTTTACAGACTTTTTTCTTCTTCTTCCATTTCACTATCCGTATTATAAAAGTTACAAAACAACAGTAACTTCTACTGAGTTAATAGTAATAGTGATGGCCAATGCTTGATGAAAGCCCAGAAGGAAGATATTTCAGTGAGAAGTACTTAGACTACAAAATACATAAGAAATTGCCACAACATACTTTCAGTGAAATTCCAGAATAGTAACATCAACCTAAACCTGAATTTTTCCAATTTTCAGACAACACTTAGAACAGAGGAAGGTCTCTACCATCATTACATTCACAGGTAATTTTCTAGAATAGCAAACATGCTGTTTTAGAGTATTTGCTAATGAGGATTCAGTGTTAAGCCCTACACCTTGAGGACAAGTGACTGACCTTTAATATTGTCCTATATGGATGAAACTATGGGAAGTAAAAAGTTCAATTGCCACAGCTCTCAAAGTCATTGAAATGTGCTCCCACAACATCGAAGGCAGAAAAGTGTATCAGTATGTAGTGAAAGTCTTCTATCTTTATAAACCATAACAAAGATAGTGTTTCCAAAAGAATATGAAGATTAGCTGGAACAATCATGGTTCTGAAAATATAACGGAACACTGAGAAGTGGGATGGGACTGGCATTGGACAGTGGCTTCACATTGGACTCTGAGTTGACATGGAATATCACTGGAATATCACATTGCTTCTGAAAATAATAGAAACCAGATGTGGGCAGGAGATGGCTATCAGGACAATATAGTTTACATTGGCTTGTTTTTTTTTTTTTTTTTTTTAAACGGCCAGAAGAATGGAAAAGCAAACTCTATGCAGCTAGAGGAAAAGAAAATACCTTTCAAGGAGATATCCTTGCTACCTGGGAGTAGGACCAAGACTTTGCATACTGAGAATCAAGGAGGTCCCAATAGTTCACACTTGCATTAAAATAGGAGGGTATGTTCAGGAAGGTACATGTTTGTGAGAATATCTTGTTTCAGAGAAAAATATGTCTTGCATTTCTGACCACAAGGAGTTTGGGATCTATTTGTTTATCTGTGAGACAAAGTACTTAAGAACTCACTTACAATGTTTACATTTAAATTTGGGCTTAAAGTATCTTTACGAACACTGTAAATTTTCTTAGGAATTTCTTTTCCTTTTAGAATATGAGTAGTAGGATTATCTGCAACTTCCCCTACAGGAATTTATACTGGATTCATCTGCTTATCCTTTCATCTTATAAAAAGTATTTTTATAGCATATATATGAATTATAAGTGAACTCAATTTTCATTAAATAAGCAAATAAATTCCAACAGTGTATGTGTGTAGTTAACAGAAGTTTAATGAACTGTTTATTTGAATGTATCAAATACCTTCCATTGTATTTGTCAGTATACTGGCTATACTCATTGCTCTTTGTCTCGCAGCAGAATCTTCCAGCATTTCCATGGAAATTTGATAAGAACTCAATCTTCTTTTTCTTATTTCTGTTTCTGTAGTGGTGCCCTGTAAATGAAATACTGAGGAATTAAACCATCCTCTTCAACAGCCGATTAAAAATATTTACTGCGTAAATGTGTAGTGACAATTAAAATCAGCTCTGTGTAGCATGTTAGGCCTTTCTTACACACTGAAGATTTCTGTCCTTGTAGGAATTTCTTACTGAGGAACTTGGTGGAAATTTTATCCAATGTTACAAATAATCAACAGCAGGACACATTACCAAACCAATGTGAAAGCAAAGATGGTTCTCGTTTAAGTGACTGAGTGAACAAGACTTTTGTTAGGTATCTGTTTGCTAGTGATTATTATTATTCTTTCATGAAAAAGTGATCAGAGTTGAACCTGTTTGTTTGTTTTTTGGTGGTTCCAATTTAAAAGTGACAAACATGCCACTACTCTAGCATGTAGGTGTTCTTACAGTTGCTTTGGTTTGCTGGGGAGTGTGGACCACAGGAATAACGTTTAAAAGTTGCTAAATCTTGGTTATTGCTTTCCCATGAATTCTATCACGCAAACCACTTGTTTTTTATTCAGTATTCTGTCCCCATCCAGAAAAATAACAAAGCTTGCAGAACTCAAGGGATTTCAAGGTTATTCAAGGTGAAGATGAAAAGCCATTTTTGAATATTTATTAGTATTTCTTTAGTGAAGACTCTTGACTGAAATGACTATATCTTTTTGAAGTGAATGTATTTCTGATATAGAACTACATATTCATAATCTTTAAGCTAATTTGATTAAATTTATGGTATGAAACTCTATATCAAGATAGGAGAGAAACCAAAACAAAAAGAAATGTATGACAGTCATAATGAAATCTCCGTACTTATTTATAAAAGAAATATTTTTTCAGATTAAATACAGTGCTATTACAGCCACCAAAATAGCATACTGAATCCATATTGAAGTATTTTGTATGAAAAAGCTTGCTTTTTTTTTGAAACTTTAAAAGAACAACTTAGCTTATAGAAGTAAATTTGGTCTGAAAAGTAACATAGCTGCAAAGATACACAGTAATTGTACATTTCTCATGAAAATTACAGAATCACAGAATCACAGAATTGTCTAGATTGGAAGAGACCTCAAGATCATCAAGTCCAACCTCTGACCTAACACTAACAAGTCCTCCACTAAACCATATCCCTAAGCTCTACATCTAAACGTCTTTTAAAGAACTCCAGGGATGGTGACTCCACCACTTCCCTGGGCAGCTCGTTCCCATGTCTAACAACCCTTTCGGTAAAGAAGTTCTTCCTAACATCCAACCTAAAACTCCCCTGGCGCAACTTTAGCCCATTCCCCCTCATCCTGTCACCAGGCACGTGGGAGAACAGACCAACCCCCACCTCGCTACAGCCTCCCTTGAGGTACCTATAGAGAGCGATAAGGTCGCCCCTGAGCCTCCTTTTCTCCAGGCTGAACAATCCCAGCTCCCGCAGCCACTCCTCGTAGGACTTGTTCTCCAGACCCCTCACCAGCTTCGTCGCCCTTCTCTGGACTCACTCAAACACCTCGATGTCCTTCTTGTAGCGAGGGGCCCAAAGCTGAACACAGTACTCGAGGTGCGGCCTCACCAGAGCCGAGTACAAGGGGACGATCACTTCCCTAGACCTGCTGGCCACACTGCTTCTTATGCAAGCCAGGATGCCGTTGGCCTTCTTGGCCACCTGAGCACACTGCTGGCTCATATTCAGCCGACTATCCACCATCACTCCCAGGTCCTTCTCTGCCTGGCAGCTCTCCAGCCACTCATCTCCCAGCCTGTAGCTCTACTTGGGGTTATTGCGCCCCAGGTGCAGGACCCGGTACTTGGCCTTGTTGAACTTCATGCAGTTGACCTCAGCCCATCGGTGCAGCCTATCCAGATCCTCCTGCAGAGCCTTCCTACTCTCGAGCAGATCAACACATGCACCTAACTTGGTGTCATCTGCGAACTTACTGAGGGTGCACTCAATGCCCTCATCCAGATCATCGATGAAGATATTAAAGAGGACCAGCCCCAGCACTGAGCCCTGGGGGACGCCACTAGTGACCGGCCTCCAGCTGGATTTGACTCCATTCACCTTGACTCTTTGGGCCCGGCTATCCAGCCAGTTTCTAACCAACAAAGCATACGCCAGCCCAAGCCAATAGTAGCCAGTTTCTTGAGGAGAATGCTGTGGGAGACGGTGTCAAAATCCTTGCTGAAGTCAAGGTAGACCACATCCACAGCCTTTCCCTCATCCACCAAGCACGTCACTTTGTCATAGAATTAGAAATTAGAAATTAGAACAAAAGTTTCTTTGAGATAAATTCAATAATGGAAATTTCTATCTAACTATCATAGGAGTAGTAACTGCATTCTGTTGCATTTTATGGACATTTTCCTATACATATTTCTAAGTTATATTCTTAGTTATATATCAAATGCCTCCCTTTGATGTTGAGGCAAACTATGTATAAATTGTCAAATTTGTTTTATGTTTTTTGCTCTCTATGTGCAGATCTCTTGCTGAAGGCAAGGCAAATATAATACTCTAGTGAGAGTCAGACAGGAGCTTGAGAACTTTTTTCTGCTTATGTCCTGTTATTTAAAAACTATTGCAAGTTATTTCTCACAGCTATAAGAAATGATAAGGCATGCAGAGGAGAACAGTAAGAAAAATTCCGTGCCTGAACCAAACTGTAGTAATTGATGGTTTACTTATAATTACCTCTGGTAGAAGCTGTCCAGTAGGTGAGGTTAGTGTTGAAGGTCCTCCAACCAAGGAAACTACCCCATTGCAATCTACAGTACTGTGCATCTTCCCATTAGCTGGAAGGGCTGGTACCATTCTGGATGACATACTACCCTGACTAATATTACTGTTGCGCCGTTCTCCATGCCGATTTGGAACAAAGAGAGAATCTCTTCTGCTTTCGTTGTCTTCAAGTGTACTGTGTTCATCATCAGCAAAGTCATTTTCTGATCCTATATCCTTTGCACGACCTCTGAAACTGAAAATGCTTGTTTTGCTGTTGCGCCTTGGTGAGAACAAGGAACCACGGATGCTTAGCAAAGACTGCAAAAGATTTAAAAAGAAGACAAGACAGCATTAGAACTGAACTTCTAAGATAGGGAAGTTCTTGGCTTTTTGAAGAAGAGTTACAGTGCGGAAGAATCATCTTTTTTTTTTTTCTTCAGCTGTATCAGTGTGACCATTTGGGGAAAGTGCTTATTAGGGGACCTGAAGTAGAGGGGAAATTTTAGTTTAATGGAGCAGGACTGAGGAAAAGATGTGTAGGAGACATAAGCAAGGTTGGCAGTTTTGAGAAAAAAAAAAACAGGTTGAATTGGTGTGGAGCCATGAGTGTTCTGGAGAGAATTCTATCAAGTATCTCCAGGTATTTGTCTTTTAATCCATCTTCTACTTAGGACAAAGATGAAAAGTCATTTACTTTTTTTCCTTTCTTCATCCTTAAGACTCCTAGGGATTCCAACTGATCAGAACTTTTCTGCCCTCTTCATAACAGTCTCAATAGTGTTGGAACAACATAAGCAATCCTGTAAAACTAGAAGACAGAGGCAACAGCTTGGGGAAGCTCTGGAGGTACAGTATGAACATGACTAGTAGCAGTCTTTTGCACACACCTAGTGCTATAGCAGGCTGCACACCTATCTACCTCTTGGTCATTAGGCAACTCAAAGCAAATATTCACCAGGGACACAGTTACCCAAAGATATCCTCTTACAAATGAGAAAAATAAATCAGTGGTTGTTGGTAATTCATCTTTTAATTACAGGAGCTGCTTAATGGAATGTTCTTCTCCCTTGCTACATATTTTATTAACAGCATTCATGAATAAATGAAATGCGTGCTAACTGTGGAAAAAAAAAAAAAAAAAAAAGAAACCTTGCACTAAGCTTTCTTGAACCCTCTGTATGAATCTTCATGTCTTGGTATGTTAAAGCTGGTTTCAGATGATTCTGAATTTGTTCACAAGTTTTGCAAGTGAAAATGCTTATATGCACTAGCAGTGCTTTTTGTCCCAGAATAATTAAATTGAAAGTGAAAGCTACACTAAAGTATATAAAAACCTATATTAATATTGAGAACCAAACACTCTAAATATATGCATACATCACCACATATGCATATATATGCATACTCAGATATTTATGTGCATACACATAATGCATGTGCTGAACATGTTTTCCATTATGAGATGTAGTTTTAAGCTCTTACAGCTACGGCTATCCCAATTTTTAATAATTTGTGATGAAATTTTCTGTGCTGGCTGTCAGCCTCAGGCTGTTACTTGAAGAATATCAGCCAAATGGCTAACCCATTTCTGTAAAGTTGCCTGGGAAAGAGAAGAAAGAAGAAAAAAAAAGGAAGGGGACAGGAGAGGAGAGGAGAGGAGAGGAGAGGAGAGGAGAGGAGAGGAGAGGAGAGGAGAGGAGAGGAGAGGAGAGGAGAGGAGAGGAGAGGAGAGGAGAGGAGAGGAGAGGAGAGGAGAGGAGAGGAGAGGAGAGGAGAGGAGAATTGCGTATGCCTAAAGATTTTATTTTTTTTCCTTAAAAAAGCTCTAGTAGTTATAGAGCATGACACTGAATTCTGACAAAGTAGTAAACTAATTATTGCACAATTTGCCATTTCTTTGTACATATTTATATGTACATATAAATTTGCCATTTATTTGACCAACTTACAGTCCTTCAAAAAGTCACATGCTTGCAAGGTTCTGGCTTACTATTATTGCTACCCTTCTTTTTCAGAGAATGTTTCCATGGCTGCTATGTTTTGTGTGTTGTCCAGTCTTTCCGATATATGTTATCATGCTCTGAGCACAGCTAAATGGATCAGCCCCCTCAGGGAGTTGGGAGGACTAATGCATGCTTTGAAAGTCCCTGATGAATTTGGACAAAAGATACAAGCCAAAATGGCTGCAATTCTAACAGATGTAGAGACAGAAAAATATATGACTTCATGCTCCTGGCAACTAAGATCTGAAAGCTTGGCTTTTCATGGAGGCTGTATCATCCATTGGCACACAGACTAGTGTGTCAAAGGACAAAACCCCTACAGGGGCTGCCTGGGTAGATTATCTCTCTTTAACATTTTACCATCTTGCTTCATGCTTTGCCATCCTGTTTCACTTGGGAGCTAAGCAAATGGATAACCAGAAAAAACAATACCTTCCTTTACTTGTCCTAGTGTCCATGATCCTTCCACTTAGGTAGTAGTTCAGTTTATTTAAATGCAATCAATGTTTGTCCCAAAACATTTTCACGATTGTAAAAACAATTACTTAGCTAATTTTTAATTCAATTAATTATCCTCATTTAGATTATTTGCATGATGCTAGTCTCTGTATTTTTAAAATTGTAAATTACTTTTTTTTTATTTTTTTATTTTTAAATTTTGGGTGATCACTTATTTGCTTCCTCAATATGTCTCAAGATGAGCCATTTCCTGTCTACTATACCATTTCCTTGCTTTATTTCAAACCTAAGATATATAGAATATTTATTTTCACTTTATTCTGATGGATTTTTGTTCATTCTGCAACATGATTTCACATCTAATTTTAATATTATCGGAAGTCATTTCAAATGCCCTGCTTTCCTAAGCTTGCTTGTTAAGGTTCTGTGAAAGTTTCATATTTCTTCATGATAGTTGATAGGATGAAATTTTTTTGAGTTTCAGTACATAAAAAAAATACATGCAACATTTTATCGTATGTTAATAAAGCTACAGAGTGCTTATCCTGTCTACTGAATCTGTCTCAAATTGTCCTCTTCTCATTGTACATGTTTCTGAACTAAGTGTTTTTTCTTCTGATCCTTTAATTCTGCATTAATAAATATATACATCAATAAATATATTTTAAAAAAAACATAACGTATTCTTTAACCTGTCCCTTCACCTCAGCTATATAAAATAGCATCAGGAAAGTTAACTAAACAATGGAGAAGCCTATTTGTGAGTAGTTAAAGCACAGTACTAGCAGCTAGAAATTCCCTTCTGACCAGACTTTGTCGTTGACTCTTTTCTTCAGTATTGTCAAGACATTCAACATCCTTGTCTAAGAGCTAAGGACTTATAAACATCTAACTCAGGGAGAACCATGCAGTCTAAAATGAGATCCTTAGTTGCAACTCTTTTGTGTTAGCCTGACTCAAAGCAGTTTCCAATTAATGAAATATTTTTTGGAGAAGCTTTGGCCCAAAATTAATATATTTTATTAGATCAGAAATATTCTTTTACAATATTACCTTACAATTTCCTTACATTTTATTTATTTCTTATCCAGAGAAACACTTGGGCATTCTTTGTCTCAAATTAAGCTTTCCTCCCCTCAGTGCACGAGGTATTTCTGCCACCAAATCTCGTATTTTATGTCAGGCTGTACATTAACCCACCTGATAAAAACATTAAGCAGGATAAGCATTGGAGATCGTCTATTGCCTGAGACCGGACATGATCATTTTGAAGAGAGATATTTGGAATGCTTTTTTCGGTAAATACCATAACTGTGTGTAGACTTTGAAGCAACAGAAAAGATTCCTTTGATTTAATGGGGTAGAGCTGTGAAATGTGGACTAAATGGTTTCCAGAAACAGATTTTCTTAAACTACTTTTTTTTTTCTATGATTGTAATGATTCTCCTCCTTGTATAATGAGCTTACTGGGAAAAAGAACAGTACTTTTCTCATTATCTACCATATAAGAAGCTAACTAAGAACAGCGATAGAAACTGATGATAGTATATAATTTCCTATTCTGGGCATTTTGATAATGTGGTCTGCTAAAATATAAATATATATTTATATATATTTTTATATATTTATATATATTTATATGGTTTTGAAATGGATTCAGAACAGAGAACCTATAATTGATTAATGCAAATATATGAGTTTTAGTCAAAGTCTTTGACTACTCTCTAGTCTACCAAATACATCTTCAGAAATACATTTTCAGAAATGTTTTAATTAAGTTCAGAATTATCCTTGGTATGTTCTTTTTATTCCTTTGCTAATAGAATGGGTCAAACTACATCAAAGTATAACAGTTAACACTATTAACAGTTTTTTTTCTTCATTCACCTTTAACATAACTTCCAATAGGTAAAGCTGCTCTTTTGTCAGTCAAAACCAACTTAGAGCAGATGTACATGATTTAGTGAAAAATAAAAATAAAAATAAATAATAACAAAATTTTAAAAAGAGGGCTCTGTACCTGGTGGGGAGATGTGAATCTTTTTTCATATGTCAGTTGACTTCCTTCTGTGGAGAGGCGGAAACTTTTCCTTCTGATACTGTCTTCTGACTCTGACTTGGGGAACTTGTCAATATCTCCTTTGTCCTCTGCTTCCGACATTTCTTTCTGTCTTCTTTTCTTCCTTCTGTTTCTTCTTTCTTTAGCACTCTTTGAGCTCAACTTTGATGCTTCTGAAGAACTTTCCAAGAGTTCTCCTAATCCCCCTACACCACTGAAGTCTCTTGATGCAACTGATGCTGCTGCCACTGCTGCTGTTGCCTGGCAGGTTACAAAACATGGTATTCTCAGTAGGCCAAAACCAAACAATTTTACAGACTTTTATCAATCATTTTTGTTATCACTCAGGCAGTCCTGCTTGCTGTACACCTTTCAGTGAGAAGATACACACAAACAAAATGAACCAAAGGTAAACTATTGAGCCCCTCATCGTTTAGTAGTGTGAGCTACTTGAAACATTAAATTTAGCGGTGCAATTTCATCATTATTCCTTAAAGACTTACTGAACAAGACACTGGTCTAAAATTAAGGCACTTAGGAAAGTATAAGCGTGGGGCTTTTTCATGTATTTTGGAACTGCTTCCAGACCTTTTCTTGCCTGACATTATGTTCTAATTCAGCTGATTCCTTCTGAATCTTTACAGAGAAAACTAATCCCTAACTTCCACCATATGGGTTATTGTATCACGATCCAACTAGCAGCCTGAAAGAAATTTAATCCAGCCTTTCTTCACTGTCTTTGCAGTCTCCTCACTTTCCGTCTACTTTCACTGGCAGCAGACACAAACTTCTCAAAGACTTAGGCATGTCTTTTAGCCCTATCTCCCTCTTCATGTTACTTTCCAAAATTCCCACTCTAACAGCATTCTGTGATATATTTTGAGTATATATACAGATATGCTCAAAAATATGTATACTAAAAAGTACATATATAATATATATACACTTTGTAATATATGCTTTTTAATTATTCAGCAAAACATTTTCACGTACAAAAGGAATCTTGACTCTAATACTGCTTTTCTTATAATTAAATGAGTTGCCATTCATATAAAAAGATGTAATGATGCCTTGGCCTTTATCCAACTTTCCTCATAGTCTGCTTTTTCCATTTCTTTTTAATTCTTGGTCAGTTTCTTCTCTGTCTCCACACTGAATCACACAAACATTTAGATATCTCTTGATATAATTAACAATGGCTTAGTGACTTCCAGGGATGAAAGTGTCATTAAAAATGCAGTCTTTGGTGATATTTAACATTTTTATTAAGTTACATTTTGCAGGATTCTTCTTTTTCCTTGGTGATTTGGAAATGATAGGGCTTAATGACTAAAATAGAGATACGCTAGTTAGATTTCACAGGTCATGCATAAAGGTTTCTTTTTAAGGAAAAAGAGTTTCACTTTCTATTAGCACTTTCTTTATAGAATCATTCTAATTTAGTGAAAGTAGCTCTACCAATATGCTACCAAAACTACAGTTTCATAGAAAGTTCTGATTTACTAGTATTTTATAAACATTGTTCTGTTGAAAATGACTACATGCCAAATGAGAAGTGATGGAAAATCAGTCCAGAAATTAGACAGATGTCTGACTCCCAAAGCTGAGTTTCTGCATATATTTTACAATCAGATATGAAAATTTCACAGACGTATCTATTGAAGTTCATTTTTCTCTTAAAACTGTAAAATATTTGTCTTCTCTTTTCAAAGAAAACAAAGATTATTGGGGAGGAACTATTAAGTACAGCAAGCTTGGAAATTCTCACTCAAACCAGAAGTAACATTACTAGACTTTTTTCACACGGTTAATAAGACCTGTAACATAGAAGCATCATGAACTATGACTACTTAGTCAGGCTTCAAGGACACCATTATCACAAATATTTTACAAATATTTTTTTGGCAATTCATTGAATAGTTTGCACATGTTCTAATTCCTATAAATATATTTCTTAAGAACAAGGCTCTTTAGAAATTATAGTATCCATCATTACCTGTGCTTCTTCTTGTTGCTTCTTCAGCTGTTCCAGCATTTGTTGAAATTCTGCCTCTTTCTGTTCTGCTTCTTCCATGGTTGCTTGATTCTGCTCTTCATAGGCCATGGCAACCACAGCCAGAATTAAGTTGATCAAATAGAATGAGCCAAGAAAAATCACCAGAACAAAAAATATCATATATGTTTTCCCAGCAGCACGTAGTGTCTAGGGAATAAAAGGCATATCTCAATATTAAACCACATCTTTGATACTGCAACACCGTAATGCTTTGCTAATGCTTTACTTGAACATTTCGGCTCATATACAAATAAACCTACTTTTTACGTCATAAAATTTCCTTACCAGCTGATACAGGTTTTCCCAGAAGTCCTGAGTCATTAGCCGAAAGAGTGACAAAAAAGCCCAACTGAAGGTATCAAAACTTGTGTAACCATAGTTGGGGTTTCTACCAGCTTTCACACATATGTATCCCTCTGGACACTGCCTATGTGAAAACCAAATAGGAGATATTAATTCATTAACTTTTATTTTCCTCTGTGTATTTTTATATATATATAAAGTGTTTTGGGACAATATGTGTTATTTTTGCACATGAAATCCATGAATTACAATTAAGTTCATTCAGACAAAAATGTTCTAACAAACAAATATGAGTGTAAACAAAAGATAACCTTTTCATCCATTCGTTACCTGGAATGCCCCAAATGTTTAAATTCTTCTCAGTCACATTTTGCAAACAGAATCTTTACTCCAAATGATTAATTTTCTGGCAAAAATACTTGCTGAAATGTTGTTAGGGTTACAGACAGATTAGATAACATTATTAGCTAAATCCAATTGTACTGGGATCACCCACATGAAAGCTGAGATTTTTTTAATAAGCTTCATCACTGCAGCCAGTCTGGTATCAGAGTTCAGTTAAAAATTCTAGCCTAATAATTGGACGCATATGTATGGCAGAGTTTGACAGTGAACTTTGCAAAAAGCTAGACTTGAAAAGACAGATTCAACCTTGTGCTTTCTTAATGTTTTACATATTCTCTGTCTCTGCTTTCATCCTACTTTGTTCAATCAGTTCATTTCCAAAATATACTTTACAATGGTTCAGATTTTACCAACATCAACATAATTTTCCAATCAAGTATGAACAAACACTCTTAATGAATATTTTGCTTAGCCAGTGATATTTTGACTTAAGAAATCATTGTTTACCAGAAAAACCCTATAAGATTTGTATCACTGTTAATAGGAAGTTGCAACTGCTATGGATAGATTTCATGTTGTTGCTTTTTCTATAAAACATAACAGAGGATTTTTGAAAGGGTCTTACCCCGCATCAGAGCTATTACCACAGAGTAGAGCATCTCTTTGTCCTTCCAAAATATAAAAATGAGCTGTGTAGAAAGCATTAGAAATATATGTGAAAAAGTCAAATGCATCTTTAAGTACTACTAAATAAATAAATTAAAAAAAAATAACATAATAAAAAAATGGTTATTTGCTAATTACATTGTAGTTTATTTAGGAACACTTCTGGTTATTGTACTTGTTTATTGTATGTGTCTACTATTGGTCAGTAACTGTAAACAGTTCTATATAAGGCATTCTATATAAGCCATTCTTTTTTTTTTTTTTTTTTTTTTTTAATTACAAATATTTATGTAGATAGCAACAAATATATTAAAAAGTTACATCAGTCATTCTTACTTTCATCCTCAATGTAATCCTTCCAGTTAAATGTGCTCACTGTTGTATTAACAAATGTACCGTTTTCATCCATTGTGCTATTAAAGTAGGAAATAACACTTATTTCAAAAGTAGAGTTGTCTGGAGGCCACTGCAGGCATTTATTCCTCAAGTTGCCCATGAACAGCTGCAGCCCTATTAGTGCAAATACACTCAGACAAAACACAGTCAGGATCATAACATCCGAGAGCTTCTTCACAGACTGAATCAGGGCTCCTACAATAGTCTTTAGGCCTGCAAAGAGAAAAGATCCATAGATTTATCAGAGTATCTTTGCCCTCCCTATATAGTTAAGATGTCATGCAGACACTTAAAAGAAACTATTTTTATTTGTCAAAAAGTAAAGCTTCATGAACAGCCTCAGAGCTTGTGAAGATGAATGAAAGAAAAATATTTTTTAATGAATATGCAATGTACATACGTTCAAATACACTGAAAATATAACACAATTATCAAGCAGGAAATTTATCAATCATGCTTTGCTGTTATAGATATGTTTTGATTTCTTAATTTCTCTTTCCATTTAATACTATGCCAATAATTCACTTTCCAGTTTATATTAACTGTAATTCCGGAACAATATGAACTGGACAGAACTGCAAGGAAATTTCAGAAAAAAAAAAAAAAAAATTGATAAATTGTCCTGTGCAATACTTATCTCTTTTTTTTTTTTTTTTTTTTTTGTAGCTTTTGTTGTTGTTGTTAGTTGGTTGTCTTTAAGGCAAATTTCATTTTTCATTGGTAAAATAACAGAAAAAAAATTCAAAATCAAGAAAGCCATAGCGCTAAAGCAATTTTAATGTAAAAGAGACAATTTTTCATAATAAAACATGGAAAAACAAAGCAAAATAATCCATAGGCCTTACATTTTTGCTTCATGCAAGAATCTGTTAAACTCAAAGGCTGATTTTGCAAAATAAAAGAAGTTAATGCTAAAAAGGCAAAGAGTCATAATCCTGGTTTATGATCCATGCCTTTTTGTTTGTTTTTTTTTTTTATTTTGTATTTTTTGCATTATGAGCAACAAATAATAAGACTTATGCTCAAAAGAAGTGAATTCAACTTCAATGGAACAACAGTCAGCCTCAGTGTTTAACCTTGCTCTCACCTGGAATGACTGATATTGTTTTCAAAGCTCGGAGAACTCTGAATGTTCTCAACGCTGAGACATTGCCCAGGTCCACAAACTCTGTCACATATCTGTAATAGGGGAGTTCACACACAAACACATTGACAGCACACAAATAACAATTGGAGTTACAAGGGGCCTAACACCTTACACAGTTACTTCTTACCTGGTATTACAGAAATAGTTTTCAAAGCTCTCAATACTCTGAAAGTTCGAAGAGCTGAAACATTGCCTAGGTTTACAAATTCTGTTACATACCTGTAGAATTAAATCACAGTTATTCAGAATTGAGGCAGAGCTTACACTAATTACGAGGGTCTTCAAAACCTCTGTGGCAACATTAGCAATCATACTCCAAAATTTACCTGTCTCTTCAGTACACCTCTCTTTCATAGGTGTTTATTTTCATCAGTTATGCTTAAATTTCACTGAAGTGAAACTCACTGATTTATATTTGAACAGATAATTAAACTAAATAGCCTGTAATAGGATGGTGACATGAAGTTAAAGGAATGGTTTCCATTCTGATGAGCAGAAAAATGTAGGACATGAAATTAGTGTCCCTCAGTAATAATTATACTAGCAGCTGAAACTCTGTACTCAATCCTGCCGTATTTTACTTTGATTTATGAGTACTAAAATGTGTGACACAGCATCTAAACTTCACAAGTTGCAGAAATTAAATACTTCTAAATAAATATATTTACGATAAGAATAGTATTTGCCACTAATTTCATGCCCTAAAAGCTTAAAAATTCTTGAACCACTTACGCCATTAGAATGACACTGAAGTCAAGCCAGTTCCATGGGTCTCGCAGAAAAGTAAAACCTTCTAAGCAGAAACCCCTTGCAAGAATTTTTATAAGTGATTCAAAGGTATATATTCCAGTGAAAGTATACCTGAAATGCATCAAAGCAGAAAAAACGGATCTTTGCATACTTACGTTTGTAGACAGTGGCATTTTTAATGAAAGATGATTTGCATGAAACGAACAGTTAGAAGTGAAAGGAGCAACTCATTAAGCTGATTTGTCATAATTAATTAATGAATTTAATCATTCAGTAGATAAAATTCAAAACCAAGATACATATATACTAATCCTTTTCTAAAAGCTTGATTTAATCTCAGTGTTTGTGCTTGCAAATAGTGTCAGACTTTAGTATTTATACATACATTTCAGATTTGATATTTATATGTACATTCTCCAGCGTTCATGAGGTTGCCTCTTTGGTTGCATTAATAGATCAGGTGGATGCCTAAGCATTACAAAAATGCAGATATTTTTTTTTAACGTTAAAATCAGAGTGTTTTATGAAAATCAGTTCTGGATAATAACTATATTCATGCATATGGTACATGTTTATTTCATAAATAAACATTAAATATAAGAAAATATGCCCAGAGTGTTATTATTGAACATGTGGAGCATGATTACCGATATAACTGGTGTGGGAACAACCACTCATTTATAAATATAGAATACTCAGTTATAACCAGAGCAATGCAGAGACTTCCTGAGGCCAACGTGGGTCTGTGTGGACCAACCAAAGGAAATCTACCTATGATCCTACTGCTCTTTCAGCCTCTCAGCAACTGTCACAGTCATAGCCACTGCTGAGCAGGCTGGGGAACAGGTGAATGCTATTACAGTTTCTATATATAACATTCAGAGCATGCATTGAAATAAATAGAAATCAGTAACGGCTAGTGGAGAACTCAAAGGAATGAAAGAAGCCACAAGCAGTTAAAACATTTTTTTTTTGTTTACCTTTTTTTTTTTTTTTAATTTGATCAATAGCATCATTTCAAAGAAAACATATGTTTCAAAGGAAAACATATATCCGTAGTTTTTTAGAGAATAGAAATTAATGTATAATCATGAACTTGATACTTTGTGGTTTCCTTGTTTCTTTCAGCTCTCCCTTACTCCTTCATAGGTAAGACCCTTTCCTCAGTCATTGGAGCTTCTTGTGTTTTGGGTGTTTTTTTGTTCATGGGAGAGACTGCCCACTGTGGCTAGCACTTGTGAGTTCACATTGGTGAGCCACAAAGAATGTGGTAAGATCATGGATGCTCAAGGAATATATGGCTGGCCTCACCAGTGACGTGCAACAACTTCAAATACACATTTGAAGTACTGGAGCTCTTTTCCGAGCCTGCAGCTCAGAACATCCAAGGGCAAGAGTTCATGTCAGTACTTCACAGTATAAATTCAGATATTCTTCATATATAATTTTAAAGAACAAAGCATTATTTCTAAGACATTGAAATTATTCAGGAAGGAAACAAAGATATTAATTATCTCATGGAACCTACTTCTTTATGACTCTGGAAAAGTACAGTTGGATAAGCAACTTTCCATAAATCTTGTTTGGAGCCACATGAAAATGAAGAAGTAAAAATGAAGAAGTAAAAATGTTAACTTACTCTACATTCTTTGTCCAGTCTGGAGGGTTACTCATGGTCATAAATACACAGTTGGTCAAAATAGTGCACATGATAAGCATGCTGAATAATGTAGATTATAGTCAAGGGATGTAAGTCAGAAAAACATGACAATTTTACAATGCTGAAAGCACTAAAATATTAAGCATATAAAAATATGTACAAATAACATGAAATTCCAAGTGAGACCTGAAAATAAAGCTTTGCACATAATTCTATCTATTTTAAACAATATGCCATCTGGCATGGTATGGTGTACTCACAGTAAAAAACAATGCATGACTTTTATAATTATGGCATGTTTGGGATTTAAATGAAACTTGAACACATCCTTACATGTATAAAAATATGAAATGAGTACCCAAATGTAATCTTTCATTAAAGCTGAGGAATCATTCTAAAAGATCTATGTGCAGGAGCACCTAAGTTGTTATTTGGAAAGGAGTGAAATATATTGGAAAATATTCTCCTTCATTTTGACCTGGATCTTTAGTAGGACATGAACCCCAAAGCTAAAAACACAACACTGAAAAAGTATGCCTGAAAAAAAAAACAACAACACAGTTCTTTATTCATGCTCTTTTATCCTTGCTGAGTGAGTCAAGCTTAGGAATACTGGTCTTGGAAGAAATACTGCATTTCTTACAAATACTACTGGTCTTAGTAAATTTGTGACCTCAGATACATTGAAGTGCAATGGTTTGTTCATAGCTGTAGGGCTTTGTATGGGACTAGGCCTCCATTTATATATAAAGCCTGATAGTTGAGTTCTGACAGCTTTAGGTGGTTCAGTAGCAAATTCTCCTCTTAGGAAGTACGATCTTACTGCAATTCACAAGGTGATTTTTTAGGTGTGATCAGCATAAATTTAGTTAGCACAGTACACCCACATGGACATAATCTGTATATCTATATGAAAAGTCATATTCTAGTCATTATTTCAGTCTTAAATGACAACTCTTAAATCAACATCAAGGAAAAAAAAAGGATATGAATGTACCAAAATCTTGATAGCAATTTTTCTTATGGGATTAAAAGGAGTTAAAATGTACAAGGCAGATGTGGCACTGAATCGGAAAATTGCCTTTCCCTTATTCAATACTATGAATGTCTGCAAAACAAAAATTATAAAATTAAAATACAATGTTGACTATACAAGTGTCTTTACCTCCTTATAAAGTATTCCATTCTTCATCTGGTAGTTTCAGGTTTCATTCTACTGTCTATTGCGTGAGGAAAACAACTGATTACAGTGGATTAAGCCTTCCATGGATGATTCTCCAGTTCATTGACTTTCCTAGCATATGAACTGAATTCTGATACTATTAAAAATTGGTTGGAATTACCAGCACAAACGTCATTTTATCAGTAATAGCAAAATATGGCATTTCTTCATTAAAATTCTTTTAAATTTTTGTTTCTGACAAACTAAGTCTTTGATTAAAGTCAGAATTTCAGATTAGTCAAATACATTCTTCCTTGTGATTAAACACAAACAAAACAAAAATTGTGACAGAGACATTCTGAACTCTGCTTTGTATTTGGAACAAGTATGTGAAAGAAACATATATACATATGTATGGTTACAAGGACAAACGCCTTGTCACTAAACAATGTAGCATAATTTAAAATAATTTCTGTCATTTTAGAATTTAAACACTACCAATATGAATTATATGTATCTTCTGAAAACGTGTCTGTGAAAAACTGAAAGGGATGAATAAACTGCCAGCTGACATCATTCTGAGCAAAGATAAGTGTAACCAGAACCTATATTAATAAATCATTTCTTCCAAAAAATGATGTTTTCATTGTGAACAATATGCTCTTATTATCTATGAGCACCAAATGTAGGTAATTATTATCTTTAAACTTTGACCTGTTAAGCATAGAGTGAGTGTTCACTTTCATTCTGTTCCTGTTGGTGGTCATCGCCTAAGTGTTTTCATTTTTATTCCAAGTATATTTGTATTTGAGATTTACTTGCATCTTTGGTACTCTTTGAAATTTCTCCAGGACATGACTATTCTTTATTCCTTTTGCTCTTATTCAGTGGTAATGGCTATGCTTTGTGTTACCATAATAGAGCCTTTGTTACGCTCTCAGCAGAGCGTAACACTCAGAGGGTATCACTGGTTTCCATGTTGATTTCTATTCTCTGCAAAAACTTGCCATTGATCAGAAAAACGCTGCCCTCTCCATGGCCTTTGCTGCCTATCTGGTCTCCACCAGAGCAGCGCAAGCAAAAGCAAACATCACTGTGCCACGAAAGAAAACAGGCAAAGGAGCCAGTGCCTGTTCACACAATAACATCATGCATGGCACTAGGGATGGCAGAGTGCCCTCACAGTCATTGGCATTTCTTTCTGCTCTATACCCTTTCACCCAGTTAGGAAAAGTCAACAGATACTGCCTGTCCCAAGGGCCCTGCTGCAGCAGAGCCTGAAGACAGACTACAATTCATGTATGATTTTGTCTGCATCAACATGTTGATGATTAAGAATAGTTTCTGCTAGAAATTGGAGGAGTGATGACTAATTCTATTTAAAATGTCCATTTGTTTTCTGTCAAGCATATCAGGCTGGTATGTAACATAAATACTGGCATCACCTGTGACAAAAGATTCTGAAGTTTACTAATTATTTGCAGCAGACTAAAAAGTCTTCAGTAGTCTGAATTTTTCCAGTTTTGACTACTTTTTCTGATCACTGGAGATCAGAAATAATACTTCAGTACTCATACTTTCTGATACATATTGCTAGACTTGTTTAGAAAGCTTTATTCCTCAACTTACTTATGCAACTTTATTCCAGAGTTGTTTTGCTACTAGATAAAATAAGGGCTTAGTGCACAAAGTTATATTCTAGGTAAGAATTTCTATGAAACTATTTTATAAGACCAAAGATTTAAAACGTCTCTGTGCTACATATATGTATATTTATGTTAGTATATGTTATATAGCTGTAACAGAATCAAGGAATATGGCTACAGTCATGTATTTCACTAACTTGGATGGATGCTACCTGGTTATACACAACCATTTCCAATACAAAATCATGCTTGAAACATTTTGTTTGTCATATCCAGTACTACAGCTACATTGAAATCAGGAAAATTCAGCCATGTTCTTAGGCAAGTTGAAGGAAGTTATATCATCCGTACACTGAGGTAAATAACAAATAACTGCTGAAGTCACAATATAGAAGAGCATAAATCAGTTCTGATAGATGAAAGGATATTTCTATGTATTATTTTGTGATAAAAAATAATCTTTGTACTGCACAAAATTATATTCTATTTTGTGCAAAATAATATTCACTCACTTTTTTATTGATATAGTATGGGTCCAGGTCTTCCAAAGGTTCAGATACCATTCCTGGAGGTATGTCACCATAAATAAATGGCAATGTCTTTCCTGCCTCCAAGTCACTGTTTGGCTTTGGACCATTTTCATCATCATCATCTGTATGTTCTTGCTTGGGCTTTTTAGCTTTTTCTTCTGCAGAACGCTTTTCAATAGCTGCGAGAGAATCTCTAGTAAAATAGCGGAAGCTTTCAGGTCCTGGTGGTACCAGCAGTGCCTGTGCCATGTTTTCATCCTGCAAATTTAATTACTTTTAGCTTCTTGCATAAGAATGACCTACAAAGGAAAATGCAGATAATTTAGGAAAACTGGATTGTACAAACAAACAAAAACAAACAAACAAACAAAAAAACCCAAACAAAACAAAACAAAACAAAAAAACACTTGCACAGAAACCTTTTCCAGGCCTGAAATAGAAGCTGCATCTTTCAAGGCTGAATAACAGCTAAAAGCAACTGCTCAGTTTATTTAGATATTTTGTAATTTATTTTTCAGCTTTTTCCTGTTGGTCTATAAAATGACACAATTTCTGTCTGCTAACACTGCTTTTTGTATGTCCTTAGACTATCATAATTACAGAAAAATACTGATATGTTTCGTTTTAATTGTGTATTTCTTTTTAACAGTAAGTATAAATGCATAGTCTATGAAGTACTATGAAGAATATAATATAGTATTATGGTTTATAATTTATTACTATTAGTTTAGTTTAATTATTACTATTTTTAGTTTATTACCATTAGCTTTTTAGTATTATATTCTAATATAATACTAATAGTATTATAATATATTAGAATATCTATTGTATTATATATTATTCATTATACTATGAAGTATTTACTTCATATAGTGTAGTGTAGTACACTACATGTATATACTATAGTACGTGTATATACAGAGTGCTATACTATGTGAAGTATATACTCGTATATCTATAGTAATATAGTATATTGTATGAAGTATATTTTATACTTCATATAATATAGTATACTATGAAGTATATACTATAAAGTATATTATGAAGTAGAAACATAAAATTTATAAACTGGTATTTTTCTAGTTATATTTATCTTCTCATATTTTTTTTTTTTCAAGTATCAGTAATCTAACTTTACAAACTTAAATTATTTAATTAAACCAAAATGAAGTTTTTGTATGGTTAATGTAATTTAAATTCATTTAAATTACAGCACTTGAATTATGGGAGGAACAAATATAATTTGTTCTTACTGGCAGTTTATTGTGCTAAAAGTTAATTTTAGATACCAAAGCAGGTTAGGCTCCACTTACTGTGATTGTCTGTGAGATGTGAATCAACACCTCAAGACTTTTAGGTAAAATGAAAGAAGGTGTGCAATCAAGACTGTGTTGGAAATTAATGTTGTCCTGATTTCTTGCGAGGCAAGGATCATAATATTATTTCAGACTAAAACTAACTAGAAATCTAAGATCGTAGTTCCCTATGAATGACTTCAGTGCCAGTGCCAGCTTATGTAGTTTCTGCTGCTTTTTCCTTCTGTCTTCACCAAACTCTCTACTGTAGCACAGGTTTCCTTATGCATGTGCATGTCATGCAGCACATCAGCTGAAAGTAACATTCTTCAAAGTCATTCTGCAGTGGGACCTGTTGCTCAAACTGATGCAGCACACAGCACAACAGTGAGGTTAGAATGGATGGAGGGAGGAATGGCAGAAGGCAGATCTGGTTAAGCAGCTAAGGAGCAATGCAACCAAGCAGGACATGATAGCCTTATTTGGTGTCTACTTTGCAAGAGTATGAGGCATATAAATAATATATAAAACAATATTTTTATATATTTTAAAAATTATGAAAACTATTTTTTTTTCTAGAGTTAGTGAGTTTCAGTGCCTGAAATGAATTGTTTTAATTGTGTTTTCTGTACAAAGCCATTCAACCTTCCCTACATTACCTCATGAATCCACAACACCTATGTGCTGGAGTTGCCAAGTCTGGATTTGAGATGTAATATTGTATTCATTTGCATTCATTCAGTAATCTTTTGCCTGAAGTTCCTTGCCTGTCTGGAGAAGTTTGTACAAATTGCAAACAGATGCACAATCTCCCATGAAGTGCTATAGTAATGATCTTAGGAAATAATGATTCCCTTTTTGAGCGACTTCACTAGAAATGCATTTATCTGTACTGCCAGATGTCCACAAAGTGGTCAAGAAATGACTGGGGAAAGTAATATTAGCGTACTTGGGGTTTCACCATATTTGTCAGACTATTATAAAACATGCTTTATAGTTTTCTTGACAAGGTGGAAACATTATTTAAGTCTTGCCTCTATTACTGACTAGTGTAGACATCTGTACTACTGACATCTCTCCTGGCTGCTTCTATTACACAAGAAGTTTCTTCCTCTACTATGCCCAATATTTATGCCAAATACCTGATTTAGATAACATTGCTTAGTAGAAGAACACACAAATATGTATTTGATTACTGTCTCTGTACATGGCATAGTTTAACAAAGCAATTAAGCAAAAGTAATTCTATTCCCTGCATGGAGCCCTGAGCAAGCTCTTAGCAGTCTTTGAGCTATAAACCGTTGACAGATTCTCTCTTCTTCCTTCAGTGATTCTGTAATTGCTTATATCCTGTGACTAAACTGCCAGGACAGGAATGATACTGGGCAGAATTCAGACAAGGAAAGATTTCTGCCTAGCTAATCATTTCAGAATAGCTTTCATTAAAAAGGTATCTTTAAGGAACAGTCTCAAAAATACGTGTAAGATCTCAGTAGTTTAGAAAGTTAATACAACGCTCTACTGAAACCTCAGCTCTCTCAAGGCCCCTCATTACCTGGCACTGCTCAGCAAAATGAATTTCAAGTATTTGAAATACAAGTTGGGCCTAGATCCTGTATGTGTACAGGCCTATGATTCAATAGATTTGGCAAGAAAAAATGAGCTCCAGGTTATTATTAAAAACATCCTTATGTCAAATAAATCCATTTAGTTGTGTCTGAACATTTCATTCTACAAATCCCTTTCTAGTTTTCCTTCAGTGTCTTCCTTTAACTACAAAGACTGAGCAAGACAAGTTATCCACATTAAGTTCATAATTTTATGCATTTTTCAGTTAATTATATTATGCCCATGGATAACTTGTTAAATTTTATTTTTGAATATAATTATATTCTCATAATTTACACAGAAAATGACTCAGAAAATAAATGAAATATCTGTGCTAACAATGTCAAATTAATTTTTGTGTCTCTCTGAAAAAGGTAAAGGAAGTGGCCTGAAGGCCATATATTTATGATATCTTAAATCAGGCAAGTGGTAAAATTGAAAGTGTCACTGTAAGAATTAGGTGGATAGTATGATTATTTATTAAAATCACTAGGTTATCTAACAGGTTATTTGCATTTTGCATGAAACAATTCACATATGCTCTTCAAAATTTTTAAAGTGTAAAAATAGCAAATCTTGCAATGTCTTATGGGCTGTTTTTTTTTTTTGTTTAGAACACTGGCATTAGAATTATTTTCCTGCTTTTTTTTTTTTTTTTTTTTTTTAACCTTGGAAAAGCTGACTATGAGACTTTCATTCCATTAAAATTGAAACACTGGCACACAAACATGTATTGGCATAAGTGCAAGACTAGTGAATGGAATCTAAAATGGCCATATACAATAATTTTCTTATTCTAATCTTTAATTTGAGAGGCTGTAATTTAGGAACAATATCTTCCTATGTGTCAGGCAGAACAGTAGCCTCTCAGATGCTAAAACATGGGTTAAAAAAATTTGCTTTAAATGGCAAACATTCATGAGAGTAGATGTCTCGCATTAGGCCAGTAAAGACATTAGTCCAAATAAAAAAGATGGGGCTCCCACTGTAGGAGAGACAGAAACAACAGGGTTAGTGGCATCACTTCAGCATCAGATAGAGATTATTTTCCACTGCTTTAAAAGTGTAGAAGTGTGCTGATGTTGTCAGAAAGTTACCTCAATTCTAAATACTGCTGTCCTAACAAGTGGAGTACAGAGGGACTATATGCAAACAGGGTCTAAAGGAATGAGTCATAATAACTTCCTCTCTTACTATTTGGAAAGTTGTTTTGCTAAGTTCAGGCATTATTTTTCAGGAAGTGAAGATAAGTTATCTTTCAGTTATGTTCTGATCCAATTCCAAATTGGGTAATAATTGCATTCAATTTAGCATAAAAACAAAAGACAAAGTGATAGGTAAATGTTAGTTTGGTGCAAAGATTATGTAGTAAGAAATACTCTTACTGAAATTTCTCACAACATCTATACGTGGAGGATAATTTCACAGAGAAAAACTTATCCCCTTATCTGATGAAAAGCTTCAAAGTATTTTTTTACAGGTATAGATTATCAGCTTTCTGTAATTAACATTTACCTTATTTTTTCCTGGCATCTTTGAATGATTTTTTACTATTTTGAAGTACTGCTTTAAAAATATTTGAGTAAGATATACCTCTCTCTCTATATATATCAAAAAACAAAGCAAAAACAAAAACAAAACACACCACCACCACACACACACACAAAACAAACAAACAAACAAACAAAAAAACACCCCAAATGTTACTGCTGTAATTCAAAGAGCAATGCATGAATGCAATACAATTCGGAGTTAATTGAGGTATGTAAAAAGATATCCACACAAAGCTACCTGTGGATCCTAAGACAAGGAGCCCCAGGAGTCTATGAATGTTGGTTCCACAGAAGCAGGTATTTTCAAGGTAAAGAGTGACTTCCTGAAAGCTGAAAACAGCCTCCAGAATTTAGCACCTGCTCTCAACCTGCCTCTTTAAATGGTAATCTACTGATTTAAAGTACGATAATTTGTGTTTGTAGTTCCTGACTACATGTAGGATTTGTTTTTCCTTCTTCCATTCTTTCCAACGTTTATCACCCATCTATTGTGTCATTTTCCTTAGACTATAATTTACCTATAGCAATGACTATAATTTTTGTATGGATTTGGACGGTCAGCCTCGGTAGCCTGTAGGTATTAGTATTTCACAACTACACAAAATAAAAATAATGAAGTCACCATCAGGTACTTATTAATAAAATTAATAGTGGTAATAAATAATGGAATACAAAAAATACTTTTTTATGAGAATACAAAATCAACTAATAAAGAAATCTAGCAGAAATAATATTTGTATAATAAAATCTTATTTTGAAAATTATTTAAAACAGGGCAGTGGTAATTGGCTGAATGTGGATTAGTTGGTCACATTGACTGAAACCTTACTAAAGAACAGTAAATAAAGGAGATACTAACTAATAACATGGTCTTACACAAGATGTGAAAGCATGGTAACTACATTTAAAGAATCCCAACCTCAAAAAAAAAAAAAAAAAAAAGTTTGGAATTCTGGGCAGAATACAATTTATGAGGTTCAGTCTGACCAACAAAAGATTTGGCAGATAGACAAACACTCAAAACTGATTTGATCAGAGACTGGAAAGCAACTTCAGACCTATCTGAAAAATTCAGAAGCTGCTCTTTGGGATATCTTTGGCCACTGCTCTCTCAGCAGGAGACATCATTATGGTTATTCTTATTTTCTTTGTGCCCACTGGTGTCACACACTCAGCTCTTTTCTTTCCACCTTCTGCCTCACTGCAACAGTCACTTTTGAATTCCTTTGTTCATCTACCTTGTCTCCTTCTACCTAGGACTGCAAATAGTATCTTATGGTTCTTACATCCATGCCAATGTATGCTGTATCTGGTAAGCTGGAGTAAGCAAAAATAAGTAGGTTTTGTAGAGAAATTAACATGGATTCCACAGATATGTACATGCAAGTTGTAGAACCTCCAGAATAAATGTTTTGACCTATTTATTTATAAAAATGGGCCAAAACCTCCATGAATTTTTTAAATGTAGGCCTGACTTAAATTTTCTTTAACACTTGTGTTAAAGTTGTGTCTGAGAAGGTGTGAAAAGAGATCACATGTGCCTAAAGTATTTGAGAAGAAATCTGAAGAAGGACAAATAACCTTATTCATTTTAAGAGGAAGAGGAGGTGTCTCTTTCTTAACCCATCAGCCTAACCGGAATACAATACTTACTTTTTTGCAAATACTTTCCAATGTTAAAAATCCTTGAGTTCTAATGGAAATATCCACAGTAAACATAACACACAAATTTCTACAGGTGGACATTATTAAAGATGTTCAGTTCATTTTCCAGCTGATATTTTACAGAAGATACAAAGCACCATATTAAATGGGTATCATATGAAGAGAAACACAATGTCTGGCTGAGAAGAAAGGATAGTCTTACCTTTATTTTTCTAAGATATGCCAGGTCAGAATTTAGCAACTGGATCTTTTGCTATCATGAAAACATAAAAGCTGCATTTCTAGCTGAAAATATATATATTTTAAAAAGTTCCTCCTCAGGAGCTGAAGCTTCTTCAAGATTGAAGTTTCTTCAAGGCTCTATTATTCTTTATCCTTGTGTCCAGAGCTTCTCAAAATGAGTTGCAATAGATGAAAATAAGTTTCTATGTTACATTATATATATACAAATTTCTTTCAACCTAAGAAAAAGGATACTAGGGAAAAGCAGCATTGAACATTGAATATGGACTAATGTACAAAACTTAACACAGACCTAAAATACACTTCAAAATATCCTTTAAGTGGTGTGAATTTTTTTAAATTCCATTTATTCTTTTACATGTTTAAACTGAAAGGGAAAAAAAATGTTTTGTTAAGATTACTATATGATTAGTACTTTCTTTGGTAGACATGTGATAACTGTGCCCAAACTTACAGGCACAGTTCTTATCTGTTGCTCAGGAAACTGTGAAGATTATAATTACTCCCCACTGGATTTACTGTCTTTAACCAGGAATAAAAAGTTCATTCAATCTAAATTTGGAGGAAAACGTGGATAGTCCTGCAAACTATTTATCTTAGAGCATGTTTGTATAAGTGTTTTGTATGTGTGTGTGTGCAACAAAATTTTTCTTCCACCTCAAGAAACACAAGGGACAGTTTCATCTCCAGATTCTTCAGTCTTCAGATTGCGTTATTACAACTGCTGACCACAGGTTAGCTGTGGCTTTCTCAGGCTTTAAAGCTTTAATAATCTGAATATATAGTTCATTAAATTTAAATGGTCTACTTACATCTTGCAAACTTTGGTCTTCAGCCATTGAGATTGAGATGAGATGTCTTTGAGACATTTATTCTCATTTGAACTACTTTTATTTTTGGCTCTTTCCTTACTTTTTTTCTGTTGTCGTTATTTTGTTTCTTATTCCTAGAGAAGAAAAGAAATAAGACAATCTTCTCCTTTAGGTCTTTGCATCTGCCAAAGCAGACCTTATATTACTTTTCTCCAAATACAGTGAGAATGAGCAGCCATTGTAATGTCTATAGATAAAGAAAATTTGTGTAGACACAGATCTGCTCAAAGAGAACACAGAACCTGGGAAAACAGAAAGTGAAAGCCTTCTACTAGACCACTGCTTCTCTTGCAAAGACAGATCTCCAAAAACTCCTACAGAAAATATGTTCAAAATACTAATCTAGAATTTGCCTAGTACTAGTTACTATTAATCTAGAATGACATTTTCCAAAAGATGTAAGTGGTACCACAATTGTAGCTTCTGTTTGTTTAACAATATAACATAAAGTCATTCAGAAGATTGCTCACAGCAAACTCTTTTAGTGCCCTGGTCATTTTGAGTAAGGCACTGATTCAGCATATCTTGCTGTGGTGAGTCACTACTGAAGAGGCTCCACTGAAGACATCTGAAAGCTGTGTCTCCACTACTGCCCTCAGGGGATCTTGACTCTGAGACTGCCACCAATGATACTTATCCACCAATGCAAATTTTCTACTGAATGCAGCTTTCCCTGGAGGTACATAGGGGAATTCCCCATCCCCTTGCCTATTGGGTGCATCTGGATTCTGCCTCTGAAGTAGCATTGTGCTGAAATCTAATCTCATGGTCAGATACAGGGCAAATAACAACGACTAAAAAGGTTAAGTGCTGTTGCTTGCAGGCTTTAAAATAACATGAAGGAGATACTGTAGTTTCCTAACGGGAGTAATCACTAATGCTAAGTATATGACACTAATTGTCAAAAGAAGGAATTTAACTTCTAGTCAGTTGTTAAAATATTTGCTAGTGTGTAAAAAGTGGAGGCATTCATATTAAACATGAACAACTTTAATACCGCTAGAAGTGCAGGTAATTTCAATAAATCCTTATTTTGAATTAGAGCAAAAGGTAGTCATAGAGAACAGTTTTTCACATGTAACTCCATGGTCTAGCCTTCATCTCCCTATTTATTATATTTCATATATGTTTTATTGGCTGTATGTTCAGTGGATGAGGAATATAGCTTTGTACCTACTAATACTATAAGTCACAGTGATAGCATTGCTGGTACTCACAGCAAAAACTGAAGAAATGAGGCTGGCAGAATTGTGAGCCCTTTGTCCTGAATTTGTAGTAGGCCTAGGCCATGTCAGGGTAATTCCATTAAAAAAATATCAATTCATATATCATTTCATATAGTTGTAAATATCTTCCTTCTGCATAAGGTAGGTATTTGTAACTCACTGAACAAAATTACAATGCTTTCTTAGTGTTTTGCTTTTTGTAGCATTTTAATCTAACGTCTTTGGATTTCAACACAAGGCTATAAACTTGCATATGCAGATATCTAAATTATACATTTTTACTGTAGCTGAAAGTGGCTATAGAGAATTATTTTGGTTGATATGAAATTGACCAAAATTGTTTTATTTGGAGCAGATTATCCTGCTTCAACTTCCAAGAATGAATCACAGGTAAAATCTCAGGCATAATGAGAAGTGATTGCTGATGGAAAAACTCTACATATATTCTTTCCTAGCTGTGGGACTATTTCCTGAACTCTTCTGCCTATATGGCATCAGCATTTCTTTTAAGGATGGCTGGAATGTCCTTCAAATTGTGAGCTATAATATTAAAAATATTACATTATAAAACATCATATTATATAAAATATTTCAAACTATATGCTCATGCACTTCAGCTCCCTTTCAATGTAATTATGAGCTGGAAAAGATAGTTGCATATTGTTGTCACATTTTCCTGTGGCTAAATGTGTTGATTCCTCTGAAATGTAATTTAGAAGATAAATGGGGTTATTCAAAATTAGACACTCCTATCAAGATTATTTTAGGACAATCTGCCAATGATGGTTTCTGCTAAGTAAAATCTAGTTAGTGACAAATACAAGACAGTGAGGAAAAATCCTTCGTAACTATATGAATATTTGAAGCGTTAAGTGATTAAAAAAAAGTTAACCCAATTATATATTGACAAGAAACAGTTATCCACAAAACTAACAGTCCTGATTCAGAATAATTTGTTGCCTGTTCCCCAAATCCCTTATATACTAATTCCTAATCTTTTTAATCTTTTTTGTACTCAAATTAAAATTGAAATATACTGAGAAGTGAAGCACTTGAACATACACCACAATCCACTGTTGTAGTTTTAAAGAATTCACAGTAAAACCTCAATTAGCAATATCAAAATAAATCACAATGACTTTTGCTTTATTTAAAAAAAAAAAAAAAAAAAAAAAAGCTCTGTTTGTAAAGTAATAATCTTTACAAAAATTTTCTAGAGAAACTTGTGAAAGTGCATTTGCAACACAAAATGTTGCTGGTGAACCTCAGAAGAAATATCAATCCAAACTTGGAAAATTAACTAAATCACTAAGAACCATGCAATTGGAACACTTATTTTCCTAGCATTACTAAGCCCCAGAAACTAATCAATAGAAAATATGAAAGAATAAAACTTGCACAGCACAAGATTAATGGATTGTATTTAGACTTTGGCAGTTGTCTAGGGAACTGAAAGGAAAAAAATTGAACTTCTGACTGAGAGGCATATACAGAATTCTCAGCTGAACGTGGTCGTTGCTACACAAGGATGAGAAAGCACAGAAAGGCAACATGAAAATAGAGTGCTTTATATCTGTGGTTTAAAACAGACAATGAAAAATTCTGCATGGATTTATTCAATTTCCATTAGTATGGAACTGCCTAATAGAACTTAATTAAGCTCTAAGTTTGGAATGTTTTCTGAATGGATTATGGAAATACAATTTTGACCTAGTCACTACGTGTATATAAGAACTCCAAAGCCGCAAAGCTCATGAGATACAAGTTATACCACTTCTTTAAAAAGTATCTTTTCTTGTAATGTTGAAATTAAGTACATCAGCTCAATATTTGTACTAATTAGAGGCCTCGTAATACACTCTACAGAATCATGGCCAAAGTTTTATAGAAGGTAATAGAATTTTAGCATTCTTCCTGTTATAACACAAACTAACACAATTTGATATATAGGAAATATAAGGCAGTTAACTCAAACTGGTATTAGTGAAAGCCTTTCAGGAGGATTCCTTCTGAAATATTTTTGTATTGCTTTTGGTCAGAACTTGGGTCAGACCTTTTTGTACAAATACTGGCCTTTAAGGAGAACCAAATTTTTAATAAACAATGTCTAATTCAAACATAAATCATCAAGGATCTTGTTGAGCGGTTATACTGGGATCATAGAGACAATAGTACTGATACTCTTCTTTTTCCATACTGACACCTGTGAAATCCTTTCAGATTTACTAGTGCCCTTCACGTTTTCAGTCAGGAAATCCTGCAAAGAAATATGAGGATCTGCCTGATGCAGTGCCTATATAGGGAGTCAGCTGTATGTGTTATTCATATTATGTTCAACTGGTCTATACACATTCAGTAGCAACATCACATGTGATAGATGTCAGCTGTGCACAGTAGGTAGTTCAACAGTGCAGCATGTATGCATTTGATATAAGATATCCTCTTATTTGATATATCTGCCAGACTTACTGCATATGCACTAAACAGTCAATGTACACATATTCAAAATTTTTCTGTTGATCAGGATTTATGACACCCACCAACTTGACAGATCAAGTCAGGAGTCCAGAGAAGTTGCAGGGAAAACAATTCCAGGTTGAAAAGGGGACCTGTACATACAGTAGTGCTATGATTTATATTTGCCTAAGTAAAACTGTTCAGTAAGGAAAGATCAGTAACAATAAAGAATTTGTTTAGAAGACTAGACAAATATTAATCTGAGTAGAAATAGCTTTTTCTTTAAGGTTTTTACATGCAAAAGAGCCTCATAAAATCTTAAGTTCTTTAATTTGACTTTAACTTTTTATTATTATTATTATTATAAAACACATTCCTTGATCTGTCTTAATTGGTAGAATAAGTGAACAGTCATTTTTTGAAGGAAGACCTTGCAAAGACGGGTAACCACTTTCAAGTTTAGTAACAATTTGAAATGACAGTTTGGGGTTCGGTTGGCTGGTGCTTTTGTGTTTTGTTTTGTTTTTAAATGTTTGTTTGCTTGGTAACAGAATAGATGAGAATAGATTATCTATTCTTTTGGAATAGATAAGGATCAAAGGAGAAACCAGATACTTTTGTGACCTAGAATTTAACTTGGTTGTTTCTTTTTGGGATCACAGTGATGGTACTCACTTTATGGTTATTCAAGAGCATATGGTGCTCCTACTCTATATTTACGTTTTGAAGTAATGCAGTCCTTGCCTGAGTTGCTCTTATCCTGCTCTTTACCTAGTTACAAGACAAGGAAAATCAAGCAATAATTCTATCAGAATAGCATAGCAGGGATTCCAGTTGTCCATAAGGAAGAAATGATGAAAGCAGATGAACTCAGTGTAAGATATCAGCTCTAATATCTAGATCCTGTGGGAGGGCAGTCAATACTGAGATTAGAGTGCTATTGGCAATGTGCTTCAGAGCTTTTAATCAGGATTGGTAGCTGTAATGAGTAACAGCATCTTTCCACTAAGAGGATGCAATTTCATATAGATGGATTTTATGGAGGTTGACACTTCGTGTGATGGACTTACTGAAGCCCTAGGTCTCAGTGTGTACATCTGTTCTGTAAGCAGTCTGAATGAGCGTCAATTTTATTATGGTATTTTAAAGTTTTTATGAATTCAACGTTACACTAAAAAAACAATATTCCCTACAATTGGCAAAAGTATATACTACTGATTGATATGATAATGTTAAAAAATACAGACTAGAGAGTTACAATGAGTGGCAAATGAGCTGATTACACTTTTAAAAGTTAAGTTTCTATCCTTTTCTTAGAATTTTCTGATAAAAAACAGAGGAAATTAAACTTCCTGAAGCTTATTTTCAGTAATTTTCAGAGGTCAACAAATCTTAACCAAAAAAAAAAAAAAAAAAAAAAAAAAAATTACCAAATATCAGAAACTTGTATTTGTTTCCCCTTACATTTAACTCAAGCAGGGTTCAAGCAATTTTTTCATTTGTCACCTTATGTCACAAACAATATCGGGTTAAAAAGGGCCAGGATTTTCATTTTAGGGAACAAAGTCACAACTTGCTAGCCTGTTGCAAAGAACTCTCTCAGCATCTACTGTTACCTGATCCATTAAAAGTTGTGGGACTCCAGCAATGTAATACATAGGGTGTGTATATATATATGTGGGGCTGAGAATGTGAGCAGCAAAAGGATACTGTCAGTCACAAAGTTCTGTCTCACATCTCACCATCCTTTTTGCATCTAAAATTGTTTGCTGAGGGTGAACAGACTTGTCATCATGCCTAATCTTCAAGAGGTACAAGTTAACTCATATAGTGCTATCTGATGAAGAAAGAGGTGAAAATACAAAATGTGTCATCAACATATTGACTTTAAAAAGCAGACTTTCGATATTTTCTTCTTTCCCTTGACACCCCCAGCACCCTAATTACCTGATAATAAAGGGAAATGACCAAATTACAATGCTGACAGAATATAGAAGGGCACAGGGGAATTGTTTAATATTCTCCAGTGAAAAAGTGGCAGTCTCTACCTCTGCTACCACCTATTACTATCTAAACAGAACTTTAAAAGATTGAGTTTAATTAGTACAGCTAAGAAAATCAGTGTGAGCTCTTAACTTCAGCTTCTTTAAAGGGAAAAAATCATGAGCTAACAACATGAGCATAATTTCTATAAATACCAAGGCGTAATAAATAACATATCTGTTTTAACAGGTGCTATGAAGCTTCAAATTACTGCACCAGCTCACATTCTAGTCTTTAACACAATCTTTCCTCACAAAATGGAGATGTGTGAGAATAAAATAAAATGTTAATTTGTTAGAATTAAAAAGTCTTTTGAAATTGTTTTCTTGAAAAATATGTTATGAATATACAAACATGGTATGTCTTTAAAGCAAACATCATTATTATTATTACTTATGTTGAAGTTACACAAGGAAGTCACAGACACATTGATTTGCCACCATAAAAATACAAATCATAAACTTCATTCTTTCATATCACTGCTTCAGGTATAGGCCTCACTTGCTGTTCTGAGTAATACCAGAGACCCAATCCTGCTTTTATGTAGACTGACACAATGTTTTGTAAACAGTGATCTCATTATTATGTTGTATGTTTTTTGGCATCTTTGTTTTTCTATTGAAAATTATTTCCAAATTAATACTATGATACTTTTGTATATTATATGATAATTTTGATGTGAATGTGTGTCTGTGGAAACACTACTGAAAAAGAAATATATATATATATATATATATATCAATCAAGATGAGCTTTAATAGATATTTTTCTTTTACCTTTAATAACTGGCTGCTATAATTACTACTGATAACAATGAATAAGGCAATAGATAAATGGAGATTAACATGAAGAAATATAATAATTCTTGTAATGATCTATCCAAATTTCCCTATCAAAAAGCATATATTAAGGTAGACAGTGATGTTACAAACAAAATGTGAACAGTATCATTGGTGTGGACCTCTGGTTAATTAACAGTTTGTGAGCCCATTCTCTGTACATACAGACACACAACCTGTATTCCATAGAAAAAAAAAAAAAAAGGCATAGAAAAATTTCCTTTATACATCTTTTCAAACAATTAGCCAATAAGGGAATTTCTTCAATAACATATAAATATTGAAAATGGCATTAACAAACCACATAGATTTTATTCCTGGATCATCAGAATCCGAGGTGATCAGAATCTTATGAGATCTGCTATTCCTAAGCCTGGATATCACCACATTTTTCTTCTTCTTAGGTAACAAGGTCATTTCTATAAAATGCCAGGAATTAATATAATACACCTTGATTATAAGAAGATCTGATTTTGCAAGTAAGACTACTGCATCAGAACATCATATTAAGAGTAAGAGGCCACATATCAGATTTAACTAGGTTAAAATGAAAAAATCACACCATCATCACAATCAGTCAGTACAAAATGGCTTTGAATTCCCCATTTCATCTTTGGCTCTGCCTTAACAGCAAACCAGAGAGTACAATCTGATTCCGAAATGTGGAGATCATATTGATAACATTTATTATGGGTATGATTAAATGTTTTGCCAGCTTACCTGATTGAAAGAGAATGACAAATCAATGCAAAGCCCAGCATCCAAAAAAAAATATGATAATATATATCTCCTTCTGAAATTGTCCAGATTTCCGTCCACAAAGCTTTACTAATTAATTATAATTTCTGTATTCTCAGTGGAAAAGAAAACACAGAGACCTTTCCAGAATCCTCTCTGATTCTGCCTCCGCTTCCTGTTCTCAGTCTCACTCTATGGTACCCAACATATATCAGAAAACAGCTTATTAGGAAGAGGGGGGTGAAGGGTGGGGGAATGGAGGGAGAGAAGAACTGGAAAAAAAAAAAGCAGCACCTAACATAGCAGCTCCACCTACTGGTAAAGATAACGAATACGTACAAAGCATCAGTTTATAAAGCATCTTTATCCCTGTTTATCCTGACCTATACTTGAAACACCTCCTGTGTAGTAAGTTCCTCGAGGCAAGAAGCAAAACAGACCAACAAAGCCACACTGATCATTGAACAGACGTTTTAAAGACTTTTTCTTAAAAAATTAATAATTAAATTTAAAACCAGTTGTTTGTACACATTTAACAGAGCCTTTAGCTGTAAATCTGTTGTTTCTTATAAAAATCCATGAAAAGAGAGGACTGTATAAGTAAGACATCACAGACACTGTTACCCTAACTGGTGCTGAACTTGATGATTATCTTGATACTGCCCTATTCATCTTTGACATAATTTTTCTTTTTTATGTGTGTAAAATATGTAAAATCTCGAAGTCTTTCCCTTATATGGGATTCCTGGGAGTGCGCAGATTTATATTTGCTTTTCTAGGACTCCTTTAGCCATCCTGGAAAGAATTATTAGGGGAGTGGCTCCAACATCTCCTGGTCCATGGGCAACAGTGTTGAGTGAATATTGTGCTTCAGGCAACATTGTCCTTTGTCCTATATGTCAATTTGAAGAATATTGTGACTGTGGAAAGCAACATGCAGAAACACTAAGCAGTGTCAGGAAGTGTGTGCAATATGTAAACTAACAGCCTTGGGTTAGAGAATTAGCTAATTTAATATCAAGCTACCAGCTTTGTTCACTCATGTGGGATTTAACAAACAAATGCTATTCCACAAAACAAGGAAAGAGAGCATAAGAGACAATTATTACTTTGCTATCTGTATTACTGTAGCCCCTGTATTTTCTTCAGCTGTGGACAGAGGTGACTCAGTTCTCTGTCCCAGTGGTCACATACATGTTTGGAAAAGGGTGACCCAAGGGCAGCCAGCATGATGGCTGCTACAGAAGCACAACTGCACAAAGCAGCAGTTCCAGTAAAAACTGCCTGCAACTATTACCATTTATCTGTAATATTATCAATATATTCCTATGTCAATTAGCATATTTAAACCACAGTCCTTAAGCATTTGTCTCAATTTGTGAATAGACCTGTCAATTACTGTTAAACTTTGTGTGTTCTTGACATATAAATTCCTAATTCCTGAATGGCTTACAAAAGCCATTCACAGAAATACATGTTCAGAGAGTAATCCCAAAACAGAAAAAGAATACTTTCAGTATAATAAGTGAAAGAAATGTGCCTCTAGTTTGCAAATGCAGGTGCACTACTTTCCTGGTCTACTTTTGTAAGACTGAGGCACAAGGGACCACTCCTGATCACACCACTCAGGCAAATCCTGTCTGTTTCAAATGTTCTGTGAACATATACCACAGTTTTATTAAATATATATATATATATATTAAAAATAGCTCTTCCTTTAATATTTACATTTTTAAACTTTTAGAAATTATGAAGGAATGTTTTTTTTAACAACAACTAAAAGTCCATTATCTCTAAAATATGGGTTTTGCTCTCATAGAATTATGCTACTTTAGCAAACCCATGAATGTGCAGAAGTTGGTGTCTTGATTTTAAACTTGTTAGGAATATTGCTTTCTGACAGTATTGTGTTTTCAAAGGCAAACTTGTCCTTCAATGGGACTTTACTTTCCTTATATGCTGCATTTCTTGTATTTACTATTTTCAACTTAAAAAAAAATAAATGTCGTGGTCTTTACACATCTTTAGAAAGTCATCTATGATCTGCATCATACTCCAGATGCAATCATCTGGTAACATCATAGTTAAGAGCAGATTGTACATATTGAATCCTTCTCTCCTGGAAAAGTTAAGAAATTTTAACATACATAATAAACTATTTAAACCTTATAAAAAGTAGCAAACAGACCTTAATTCTGGCAGCAACAGAAAAAGATGTATTAAAAGTAGTTTTGATCCTGGTCTGGTTCAGATATTTGATTTCTCTGGTAAGTTTAATAACAGCATATCCTTAGAATAACTAATATTGGTGTCCTAGTTTTCCAAAAGATGGTTAGACTAGCATTGTATTACCGAAGAGCCCACAGTCCTGTTTTTTTTTTTGTTTGTTTGTTTGTTTGGGTGTGTGTGTGTGTGTGTAGTAGTGCCCTTATACTGATAGCAATCTTCTGTGATTGTTATGTACATGTATATATATTCGTCTATGTATAGTATGTATATGACTATGTATAATGTATTCTGTACCAAGATAACCTTCTCTTAGGTGTAGATCTGCTCTTAGAGACATGCTGTGTCACTGCCTTAAAAAAAATAAATAAAAAAAAATCAGTGATCAATCCTCATCACTAAAAGAAAATTCAAAAAAGAAAATCACAGAATCACAGAATTGTCTAGATTGGAAGAGACCTCAAGATCATCAAGTCCAACCTCTGACCTAACACTAACAAGTCCTCCACTAAACCATATCCCTAAGCTCTACATCTAAACGTCTTTTAAAGAACTCCAGGGATGGTGACTCCACCACTTCCCTGGGCAGCTCGTTCCCATGTCTAACAACCCTTTCGGTAAAGAAGTTCTTCCTAACATCCAACCTAAAACTCCCCTGGCGCAACTTTAGCCCATTCCCCCTCATCCTGTCACCAGGCACGTGGGAGAACAGACCAACCCCCACCTCGCTACAGCCTCCCTTGAGGTACCTATAGAGAGCGATAAGGTCGCCCCTGAGCCTCCTTTTCTCCAGGCTGAACAAGCCCAGCTCCCGCAGCCACTCCTCGTAGGACTTGTTCTCCAGACCCCTCACCAGCTTCGTCGCCCTTCTCTGGACTCACTCAAACACCTCGATGTCCTTCTCGTAGCGGGGGGCCCAAAGCTGAACACAGTACTTGAGGTGCGGCCTCACCAGAGCCGAGTACAGGGAGATGATCACTTCCCTAGACCTGCTAGCCACACTGCTTCTTATGCAAGCCAGGATACCATTCGCCTACTTGGAACACTGTTGGCTCATATTCAGCCGACTATCAACCATCACTCCCAGGTCCTTCTCTGCCTGGCAGCTCTCCAACCACTCATCTCCCAGCCTGTAGCTCTGCTTGGGGTTATTGCGCCCCAGGTGGAGGACCCGGTACTTGGCCTTGTTGAACTTCATGCAGTTGAACTCAGCCCATCGGTGCAGCCTATCCAGATCCTCCTGCAGAGCCTTCCTACCCTCGAGCAGATCGACACACACACCTAACCTGGTGTCATCTGCGAACTTACTGAGGGTGCACTTGATCCCCTCATCCAGATCATCGATAAAGATAATAAAGAGGACCAGCTCCAGTACCGAGCCCTGGGGAACACCACTAGTGACCGGCCTCCAGCTGGACTTGACTCCATTCACCACAACTGTTTGGGCCCAGCTATCCAGCCAGTTTTTAACCCAAAAAAGCACATGCCAGTCCAAGCCACGAGCAGCCAGTTTCTTGAGGAGAATGCTGTGGGAGACGGTGTCAAAATCCTTGCTGAAGTCAAGGTAGACCACATCCACAGGCTTTCCCTCATCCACCAAGCACGTCACTTTGTCATAGAAGAAGATCAGGTTTGTCAAGCAGAACCTGTGTTTCATAAACCCATGCTGACTGGGCCTGATCACCTGGTTGCCCTGTACGTGCTGCATGATGATACTCAAGATAATCTGCTCCATGAGTTTCCCTGGCACTGAGGTCAAACTGACAGGCCTATAGTTTCCTGGGTCTGCCCTCCGGCCCTTCTTGTAGATGTGCGTCACATCTGCTAGCCGACAGCCGACACGGACCTCCCCCAATAGCCAGGACTGCTGAATAATGATGGTAAGCAGCTTGGCCAGCTGCTCCACCACCAGTTCTCTCAGTATCCTTGGGTGAATCCCATCTGGCCCCATCGACTTGCGTACATCCAAGTGCCGTAGCAGGTCACCAACCATTTCTTCATGGATAGTGAGGGCCACATTCTGCTCCCCATCCCCTTCCACCAGCTCAGGGTACTGGGTATCCAGAGAGCAACTGGTTTTGCCACTAAAGACTGAGGCAAAGAAGGCATTAAGCACCTCCGCCTTTTCCTCATCTTTCATAACTAAGTTCCTCCCCACATCCAGCAAAGGCTGGAGATTCTCCTTAGTCCTCTGTTTTGCATTACTGTATTTTTAAAAACATTTTTGTTCTCTTTGACAGCAGTAGCCAGATTGAGCTCCAGATGAGCTTTGGCCTTTCTAATTTTGTCCCTGCACTGCCTCACAACATCCTTATAGTCCTCCCGAGTGGCTCGCCCTCTTTTCCAAAGGTTGTAAACCCTCTTTTTCAAGCTAAGCTCAAGCCACAATTCTCTGTTCAGCCAGGCCGGTCTTCTTCCCCGCTGGCTCATCTTTGGGCACGTGGGGACAGACTGCTCCTGTGCCATTAAGATTTCCTTCTTGAAGAGCGCCCAGCCTTCCTGGACTTCTCTGCCCTTCAGAACCACCTCCCAAGGGACTCTACCAACCAGTGTCCTGAACAGTTCAAAGTCAGCCCTCCGGAAGTCCAATACAGCGGTTTTACTGGTCCCCTTTCTGGCTTCTCCAAGAATGGAGAACTCCACCATTTCATGGTCATTCTGCCCAAGACAGTTTCAAACCACCACATCTCCCACCAGTCCTTCTCTGTTTGTGAAGAGAAGGTCTAGCAGGGCATCTCCCCTGGTAGGTTCACTAACCAGCTGTGTCAGGAAGCTATCTTCCACGCTCTCCAGAAACCTCTTAGACTGCTTTCTCTGGGCTGTGTTGTGCTTCCAGGATATATCTGGGAAGTTGAAGTCCCCCACAAGAACAAGCACTGACGATTTCGCAACTTTTGTCAGCTGCCTGTAGAACTCCTCATCAGTCTCCTCATCCTGGTTTGGCAGTCTATAACAGACCCCCACCAGGATGCTTCCCTTGTTGGCCTTGCCACTGATCCTAACCCATAGGGACTCAACCTTATCATTCCCAGCCTCAAGTTCTGCGACATCAGAACTCCCTCTGATATAGAGAGCCACCCCTTCCTTGCTGCCTGTTCCTTCTGAAGAGCCTATAGCCAGACATTGCAGCACTCCAGTCATGAGAGTGGTCCCACTACGTTTCCGTGATGGCAACCAAGTCATAGCCTGCCTGCTGCATGATGGCTTCCAGCTCTTCCTGTTTGTTACCCATGCTGTGTGCATTAGTGTAGATGCACTTCAGTTGGGTCATTGCCTTCTCTCCTAGCCTTGCCATTGTTCCCCCTGGCACAGCTCTAACAAGCCTTGTTTCAGCCCGGTCCCCCTTCTCACCTAGTTTAAAGCCCTCTCAATGAGTCCTGCCAGCTCCTGGCCCAGGATCCGTTTTCCCCTTAGAGATAGGGACCCGTCTGCGGCCATCAGGCCGGGTGCTGAGTAAAGCGCCCCATTGTCAAAAAAAAAAACAAAATTTCTGTGTTGGCACCAGCCTCTGAGCCACGTGTTTATCAGGTGGGCTTTCCGTGTCCTCTCTGTACCTCTCCCTGCCACCGTAGGGATGGACGAAAACACCACCTGTACTCCTGCTCCATCCACTAACCGTCCCAGTCCCCTAAAGTCCCGTTTGATGGTCTTCAGGCTTCTCTCTTCAATGTCATCACTGCCAGCCTGGACTATTAAAAGAGGATAATAGTCAGAGGGGCAAACCAGGTTGGGAAGCTTTCTGGCAACATCCCTGACCCTGGCCCCAGGGAGGCAGCAAACTTCCCTACAGGTAGGGTCAGGCCGACAAATAGGTCCCTCTGTTCCCCTGAGAAGGGAGTCGCCCACAACAATCACCCTTCTTTCTGTCCTGGTGGAGGCAGTCCTGAGGTGTGGAGTTGACTTCCTCGCCCTAGGCATCCTCCTGGGTAGACTTTCTACCTCTTCCTCAGCTACCGGTCTCTCAAGCTCCAGGGCCTCAAACCTGTTGTGTAAGGGCACCTGGGAAGGTGGGGCCGGTAGGGGGGGGCATTGCCTGCAATGTCAAGCAGGGACCTGTTTCCATTCCTCCTCAACTCCTAGGTCTCCTGCCTCTGCCTGACAGGGGCAGGGCGTCCACCCCCATTTGGGGTGTCTCACCCCGGTGCCTGTCCTTCAGGCCGCACAGGGAGTCGTTCCACAAGTCTATCTCCCACTCACACTCCCTGATATCCCTCAACCTCTCGACCTCCTCCTTTGAGTTCTGCCACCAGGCAGACCAGGTCATCCACCTGCTTGCACCTCACGCACACAATCTCTTTGTCCCCCGCAGGTGGTAGCAACAGGCTCAGGCACTCCCTGCACCCGGAGACCTGAACTGCTGCAGTTTTCAGCAGGCAGTCAGTCTGGGTGTGTACAGACTTCCTGGAGAGCGCACTGTGCCTGGTGTACACCATTGCAGCTGAGCTAGCAGTAGACCACCATTAGAGGAGGTGTTTGTATAGGCGGGGGGGAGCGCTCTGCCCTTCCTGCTCGCCCTGCCTGTGCAAACTGCCGCGCCAACTGCGGTGCCACACCCTAACTGCCGCACCACGCCTTGTTTGCCCGTCCTGGTCGCTCGTGCTCCCCAGGGGCAGCTTTCAAACGGCCGGGGAGGGGGTGCTGCTGGCTCCACCTACACCTCCTTCTCGCCTCATTCACCTCCCTCGTGAGGGCTGCCAGGTCCTGGCGGCTCCCTCGAGTGGGCTCGGTGCTGGAAAAATTAGCGCTGCCTGTCCGATCCCCTGCTCTGCTGCAGAACGTGTTTGCCCCAGAGCCGATCGCCTCGGCAAGTGGCGATTTATTTATGGAAATGATGACACCTCACGAAGTCATGATAAGTATTTTTTTGTGAATATGGCTTGTGTATAGCCATACATAATATATTCTTATTGACCCAATGTAGTGGACTGCTTGTATATTGCCTGATTCAAATTCATTGAAACTGATCTGTCTTTGACTTACTGAAACAGGATTTAAACCATGTTCTGAAGAATTCCATAACACTTTTTTTAATTAGTGGAACAGTGGAACAACAGGGCAGAAATAAATAATTATGACATATGCATAAATATACATTTATAGTATAAGTACATCAAACTATCTATTTGGAGCACCACCATGAACAAGAACAAACAAACAAATAAAACACGAATTTTTAAACATGAAAATTTCATTTTTAAAAATGCTCTTCCACTGTAAATAAGTGCATACATGCCACGCTTACTACATATATAGAATGTATGCGTACTCTGCATACCAAATCTTCCTCTTCCACCTTTCCTTTTCTTCACTAGATCCCACTCAACAGTAGAACAGTCTAAACTAGACTGCCAGATCTGAAAATGAAAAGTTGTCATTTGAAAGACAACAACAAATAGACTACTTTGACAAAACTAATTTATAACAGTGCCAGCCTGGCACTTGTTTCAGTTTAAATTATTAGTACAATGTTAATGAATCATCACTGAAAGTTCATTTCAGAAATTACATTAAAAATATAACTCGAAAAGCTATGACATTTTAAATAATTCGTTTGTTTGGGAATCCTGCCCCAGGTGCAGTTATACTCTCAGTAATGAGTGAATAAATTCGAAGCTCTTCAGTCACTTTTAACTAAACAGCTGAAATAGAAATGTTGAAATAACTTAGCTGCAAAGAGAAAAATAACTTTGAAGTATTAAACATGAATTAAACAGCCCCTGTGACCCCTCATGAGATCTCATACCTTGGCCAAGCACTGTATATAGATCACATGTAACTTCTCAGCAATGCAATCATCGTTTTAACATTAAATACTTTGTCTTATTAATACTATTATTTTTGGACAATAGTTTTCATTTGTAATTCTCAGGCACTTTTATGAACACTATACATCTCACACACTACTTGTAATTTGTCAAATTAAAATGTTCTAAAAGACTAAAAGACATAATGTATATGCTTTATCTATTCCTCTGACTACTCACCTGTGTTTGAAAGTGAACTAAATTGCAGTATATGGCCAACTGTGATCCATCTGAATTTAAGATAAACACTTAAAACACATTAAACACACTTTTCTACCTTCAGTCTCTTTTTTCTTTTTCTTTCTTTCTTTTTTTTTTTTTTCCCCCTCAGGAGTGGAGAGTCAAAGAGACTGATTTTAGTGAATTTTGTATCAGATTTACTAATGAAAATTTCCATGCCATGGACCTGAGATTAGCATTAAAGTCAATAATCTGAACTTTATTTGTGATTCTATGTATTTATTTGACTCCTGCTGAGGGTGGTAAGTACAATTTAGGGAAGGTAATACACTTAGCTGCAGTGGAAGAATTTGGTCTAATATTTAAGGATGGTACTGATAGACTTACAAAGGAAATTCTACTATTTCTTTTTATTTAAGACCATGTAGATTGCATATTTGGAATTTAAAAACTGTGAAAGAAAATTCAAAATGTGGCGATCCAGTTGAATACTGTAAAACATATCTCCAGATCTTGGGGTAAAGAGGAAGTGGAAGATATACTCTATATCCTCTCTGTATCACCAGTAATAACATTTCATAGTGGCTGTATAGAATCACTTATCAATATGGAATCATAGAACGGTTTGTGTTGGAAAGGACTTTGAAAATCATCTAGTTTCTTAACTCCCATGCCATGAAAGGACTTCATTTAAGGACTTCACAGTAACATAAGCCTTCAACTAGTCGAATATTTTAACAGGCCACAGAGTGTACAACTTGAAAAATAATTTGCTTTAAGATATTCATAATAATTTCATAGTAAAGGTATGTGATCAGCAATCTGCACTATTAATGGTTATAGCTTTTAATAATAATACAAAATTATATCAACATTAACATTACTATATAACAGTTAGAGCCCTCCTGTTCTTGTAGAAAAAATAATACAAAGCCATACCCAAATGGCCTCAATCAATGCAGTCCCAATAATTCTTTTGTTTTTGTAAAAAAATAAAATAAATTAAAAATAAGTCTCAAAGAATAAACTTAGCCTAGAATAACCACCACAAACACCTTCCAGAAGTGCCTAAGTGCTTCCAAAATACTGACCTCTTGTCCTCTTGTTATATCTTTTCCTGTCATTCAGATGAACTATGATCATAATAACAAAATTATTGTTAGATAAACACAATGTACACAACAATTACAGCTATATTATCTTGGCAAAGCACAGGAGAGTCAAAGAAGGTAATAAATTCATAAATAAAAATAAAATATTTTTATTTATTTATTAATATTTAATATTTATTATTATTATTATTAATATTTAATATTATTAATATTTATATAATACACCTGTAGGACTTACAGGCCTTCAGCTCAGAAAGATTCTGAAAAACATCTGCTATTTATGTGAGTAATGTTTTTATGTAAGAAGGAGAACAGGGAGAAGGCGCTTACTTGGATAATAAGGTTTCAGTATCTAACGCTTGCAAACTTCTTGTATAACTTCCAGAAAATAAAGTATGTTTGTATCTCACTTCCTCATCTATGGAATGGGGTTAATAATTCTTGGCTTTAGATGAGGCTATAGGATAAATTAATTTTGTTAGCCTGCCATGATATAGAGAACAAGACTGAAGAAGTATTTTAATATTCTGTGTATTGTCCAAAGAGACCAGCCAGGCCTGGGAAATCATTATTTTAGGCACTATATATTCACAGGATAGCTCCTGTTCATAAGAATTTCATTCATATATATATATATATATATATAAAATACATATGACAAGAAAAATAATAATATTTTTTTAAAAAAAGACAAAATGCAAGCAAATTATTTCAAAGTGAACAAATACAATTTCAGACAGACAGATTTTAAGAGATGGACAAATGAATTAAATGATACCTCAGCAACAAGTGCAGTAGTGCTCTCAGAGCTAGTAACAAAATCTAATAATGCTCTCCCAGGACACCTATAAACAGAGAGATTGCATTCATCTGTTTTCATTCCATTTATTGCTACTGAGTCATGTGGTTTAATTGGTCAGATGAAAGGTAATCATCACTTGGAGAGAGGGGAGGTTATGTTAAGTAAACCTCAAGTTATGATTTATTTATTTGCTAGTCTTTCAAAGCTGGAATGCCTAGAAGAATTATACTGTTTAATAACATTTGCTTGCCAAGTTGATTTTACATTAGAAAGATTCTTTGCATCTTACAGTATGCCTAGTAGTTATCTGTACTGAAAATAGTACCTTTATAATTAAACCATTAAAACATATTACACTGAGAGAGATGGTAAAAAATTGTCAACAATTGACTCTGATAAGTTAAAGAAAAATAAGTTTACCTTGATCTGTGTTCAGCCAAGAATGATAAAGATACAGAACATACAAACTATTTGGTACACTGAATTGTGAAGTAAACACAAATTAATGCCCTGATGGTTATGACTGTAGGCATGCTAATGTCTTGAAGCAAAGATGGAATTGATACATACTTTTGAATACTGCTGTACACACTCTGTTTCAAATCTGTCTTCACAATTGGTCATTAAACATGACTTGAGTGTTTGCCACAGGCAGACTAGAAGTGACTGGCTTTACATTTTGAAAATATTATGAATCTAATTTAAAATAACCCATTTTTCAGAAGTAATTGTCAAGACTAAATAGATTTCATTGCAAAGAAAATATTCAGAAATCTTTTAAATTCCGAAGTTAGTCTTAATTTCTTCTTAGGTGGAGGTAAAATGGCACCCTGCATATACCTCAGATGCAATTATTTTATATGTGAAAGAAATGTAGTAAAATTAAATAACACTGTTATTTAGTAATCACCGGGGTAATTTCTGTTAAAGTAACTCTGGAACAGTGAAAAAAAATCTGCTTCATACCTAGAATCATCCTAAATTTCAGGTTCACTTCAATGAATCATTGGCAATGATGATTCTCAAACTTTAAAGTCAAGAATGGTAGACTTTATGATTAATCAGAACTAAATAACAAAGGCAAATAACTTTTGATCAAGGTTAATTTATGTCTTTTGAGAAGATGATACATCAAGAAACCATGAACCTGCTCACTCTGCAGACCTGTCTTGTGCCTTAGAAGCTTACGAAATAGGTCTAGAGTTTCAGAGTTTAAGAGATGTATGAATAAAAATTACAAAAAAAAAAAAAAAAAAAGTAAGTATTCTAAAATAGCTATTTGAGGCATCTAAAGACCAGGCATAGGCGTCTGTTGGCCTGAACATCTACTGGCATTGGTCTGTAGGCTTAACATCCTATGTGCTATGGAAACTGGAGTTTGACTTTTGCTCCATCTCTTCTGGGTAAATGTTTTTGCATGATCTAATAGATTTTTTATTATTATTACTTTTTAATGCAGATGACTGTTAAGCTCTAAGAGGGAAAGAGAAATTTCTGGTAGAAACTAGCTCTATCAGCATGGTTGAATAAGCAGAAAGATTCTTCTAGCTATCCTAGTTTTAAGACGCTTAAATAAAAATGTCAGAAAATGAGACTTGTTCAATAGATATTTGTTTTAATTCCTATATAATTACCACTAATATGATAAGTTAAACCATTAGTAAACCATACTTGTATGTGTTCTTGGAGAGCGCTCATAGATTTAGAATCAGTTCTGAGAGTTACTGTAATTTGTTGATTCTCAGAGTGCTTTCTGAATTTTTCATAGAAAAACTGTTTATTTTCGCACACACTTGTAACTAGGCAAGTTTATGCCACTGACAACTGCAGTTGTTACACACAAGTGTAAGCTTTAAAAATTTCTGTGAATTTCAGAAATTACTTTTTAATTGTCTTTGATGTATTGTCATATTTTATTGTGGTATATGTGAGATATTTTTATATCTCATTTTCATTGTGCTCTTCACAGACAATACAAAAAAGCAAAACCAGCTTTGTTGATGAGCTTTACCATTAAGATGCAAATGTGATATATCTACAGATTAAAAAAAGTAAAAGTGGGATAGCCTTTAGAAGGCTAATAATTGCATAATAACAATAATAAAGAATAAAAGTTTCAATGAGTCTCCTAGAGAGAAAGTAGTGCTTATAATTGTTCTGAAACGCATGTTTCTTCCCAGAAATCCTTTTACTAAATGGTTACTCTACAGCTATATATATTATATATATATATTGTAAGTAATATTGTAAGTAATAAAGATTCATGCAATCTCCAAACATCTCTCCTTTATATAATTAAAAAAAATAATTTAGATTTTAATAACTCAAATTATGTGTTCTTTTTTTTTTTTAAATCATAAAAACTCTTGTCTAGTTTATGACATTTGATTAATATTTTAAATTAATACTTGAAAGTAGGCTTTAGAACATCAACTTGACCAATTTAGGCCCATAGTAGGCCTATATTTATTCATGGTGCATTTCCATATTTATAGAAAGTTGTCAAAGTATATTCAAAAGTATTTAACGTTGCATACTTTTGGGGCTCTGGACCTTCTGATGTGCTGTCTTCCTTAAACGAAAAGCTGCAGTTTAGCACCATGGACAACACTCATGCCTCCGCTCATTTAAATACAACTATAAAAGTAAAAACTATCAGTACTTTTCAGCGAAATCCCAGATTTTTTTTAAGCATATTGTTTTTATATGAAATAGTACTTTAAGGCAAATTGCTTTAACACAAGGTCAAAAGAGAGTGTATTTTTTTGTGACAAACTCCCAGTCCATTCTCACGCAATAGGTGTTTTGACATATTATTATCTTTACATGAACTATTTTAGTACTTTGGATTCTGTGATGGCCCACAGTCCTGTTGTAGAGATTGAACAAGCATAGGAATAGATCTCTTTCCTGTAGAACTGACACTCCAAGGGTTTTTGATGACTCCAAGGGTTTTCTGATGAATGCTCTATGCTGATACAAGTTGCTACTGAAAGGGACGGTCTCTCCAGCAGCCTCCCTTTGTCGATGTTAACAACTTTTGTGATAAGAATGGAAAACATGGAATGTTTAATTAGACTCCATGATATAACTTATGTAAGTCTTCTTGCAGTCTTTTCTCCCCCCAGATTTCATGTTTTGATGAGATAAAATTTTCCTCCAAAGCTGAGAACGGTTGAGCCAGCTCTGCATGCTGGTAGCCATTTGATGAGCAGGTGAAAATGATGGAAAACTTTGAAGGCAATATTGAGAAAATAGGATAATACAATAATTTTATTTGACAGTTTTTTATTTGTATTGCTACAAGAGCAGATACATTCATCTATATAGCACCCCATCATACAGTACCCTTTAGTAATAGCATATCCAACATTGCTGTCATGGGGAACATGGCTAGAAACAACTGGGGTGGGGCAGACAATTTACACACTGGATTTTTGTAACTGATAGTATCCAGAGTACTACAGAGCTGTGAAATAGAGAAGAGAGCCTTACACCAAAATTGATAAGACAGATTGACATAATAACTTTTATTGAGCAATAATGTATTATTCCTGGCCAAATACAAGCATCCATTCATTTTGTACTACATAAAAAAAAATTTCTTCCCTGGCTTTCAGTAAAGATATAAATGTAGTGGAGGGCTGTTAGCGTTAGGTTGGAGGTTGGACTCGATGACCTTGAGGTCTCTTCCAACCTAGAAAATTCTGTGATTCTGTGATTCTGTGTAATTTCTATTTTGAAAAATCAATAAACAAGGAGAAGTAAAAAGCAAGGAGTCTCATTTGCTATTACTTTGCAGAGGTTCTGATTGAAGAATTACTTTTTCTCATGCATTAACACAAAGTAAAATAAAGATACCTGGCAGAATCTTGAGTTCTCTGGAACTAGTTGTATACAGATGTATCTAAGTACATACTCCAGTAACATAATAAAAATAAAAATAATAAAAAAATAAAAATAAAAATAAAAAAGCAGCCCCATCTAAATATCAAACTATTAAAAAATACGCAAGAATTAATTAGTTTTAACCTAGTTACTTTATTTTCCAGCTGTATAATTAAGGGCTAATATGTGCTTTAAAACTAAATTACACTTGTTTTTGATAGGGTGTTAAAAATCCAGCTGAGCTCATTTCCTTGCCAGTAGGTGGAGCCAGCACGTAACATGCTGCCTCATTTTTTCCTCCCTCTCGTCTCCCCCTCCCCTTTTTTTTCCCCACAACCAATTTTCTGATCGATGCTGGGATTCATAGAGTGAATCTCAGAACAGGAAGCAAGAGAAGAGACTACAGAATACTGCAGAGGCTCCTTTGTTGTTTTGATGGGGAGGTCCTTTCTTCATTTCTTTCCTTTTTCATTTCAGTGAAATTAAGAGTTTACAAGCTTCTTTGCCAAGAAACCTGAACCTGCAGTATAAGGAACCTTATCATCTACAAGCGTATGGATATTTCTTATGCCATGATTTGTAATTCTCTTTTTATCAGGTAAGACAACATGATATTTGATTAAAATGCCTAGGCAATAAATTCCAGTCATTTTGTACCAAGAGTCTTCTCTTGTGGTGCCACACCTAGTTTTCGATTAATATTAATCCAGCAAGAGGAGAGGCAAAAATAGACATCTTTTCAACTGCCTGTATTTTTTCATAGTACTTAATTAGGTTTTATTACACCAAAAAAAAAAAAAATGTTCTTTGGAGTTCTCTCGTCCTACATTTTATTAAGATTGTATATTTATAATTACAATTACTTCTGAATTTTTATTTTTCATCCTAACTGTGGTAATTTATTGTTGTTTTGATGTGATTACCTACAAGTGTTTTCATTTTCTACTGGAGGTTATATTCATGCTGTATCCAGGATACAAATTGGAGTGGTATTCTAAAGCATATTAATATATCCCTGGGATTGCCCGGTTTTAAAATTACCCTCCCTGTTTTAATGCGGAAATTTACTGTTGCTTCTTTATACCATCTTCAGGCAGTGCCTTTCTTTACTTTCTAAATTCAACATTTTGATTTTGTGAGGCATAAGAGATTTACGGGATTCTCCCCTCCCTTGTCTCCCAGAACAGCCTCTCCTGGATGGAAGACAGAATGGAGGATTTGTCTGTAAATAAACATGGTTTTGCAGTGCTGCAAATATCGTATGAGACATATATGTGTTTTGTGAAATGCTTTCTATATAGGAATGAAGTGTTAACTGCAAAAACTTCAGTCCATATTGCATGAGAAATATTTTTCTTCCATTATTTTTTAGATGCATAATACACACTGGGAGAGACAGCAGAATGACTCAGGAGGTGGGAAGCTTATGCAGTACCCCCTTACTTTTCTTTCAAGCCTTGTGGGTTTTTTCTTTTTTTCTTTTCTGAAATTCACTTATTTGCAGTAATCGTTTATTTAGACAAGAAAAAAACAACATAGAAATGCATTAATCTACATAGTCGCAGATCAAAAAAGGGCTTGCTAGACCATATGTGAGAAAAACAGAATGTGTGATTAAATAAATTGCATTTTGCTTTCTATTATTTGGAGGTAAGTAGGAAATTTTCACTTATCTGTGTAAAGATAAATGTATTTTAGCGATTGGTGAAGCAACGGAAATTTGACTGTTGGGATCTTAATGTTAGATGCTGCCTTGGCTTTAGATGATCCTTTAGGTATACGTGGAATATTAAAAGGTTCACGAATTCTTCCAATCTATGCATGTTGCCTGCTTAGTTACATTTTTGTGAGCAATGTTTACATTATGTATAGATAGGTATGGCTCAGCCATTGTATTGGCTGTAGATATCTTCATTAGATGGTAAATGATCATCCATTCCTGAAAAGGTCTGGAGAAAAGATGAATAATCACACCCAAATGATCTGCAATTTCCTCCAGCAACAAATGCATTAAAAAAATAATGCTCTCTTATGTCTATAGGCCCCAATTCAGCAACAAACAGGTATGTCAATGGGATGACTCACATTCTTAATATTAGGCAAGTGGATAAGTACCTGGATCTGTTCTGTTGATTTTTTTTTTTATTATTATTATTATACTAATGTTCAGGGATTGAATTACTTTCTTTATGACAGAAATTATGCAGAGTTCATAAATTCAGTTAGTAGGCCAAACTAGCATATAGCTTCAAAGATAAGCTCTAGGTTTACATATAAAATTAAAAATATAGTGAGTTGTTACAAGCCTTGGAAGAAAATATTGAAGCTAAATTCTTACAGATTATGAACACTATGAACATCGGTCTTTGGCAAACACAAACCCAGAGATGGACATATCATGGCAAAGCACGATTCAGTTATCTTTCAGTAGTGATGGCTCAAGTTAGGTGTTTAAATGAGGAGTTCAAGAGAAAGCTGACCCTGAGAAAAAGTTGGCCTTCTCTACCCTCTGTAGGGAATTTAAATAACAAGACAGCTTAGTGTTTTTTTTTTTTTCTTTCATTCAAATTCCTGTAATCGTGCTGTTCTCTGCACCACGTAACAGCAGATCTCTTCAGCACAGCAGACCCATGCTGCAGCCACAGCAAAAGCCCAGCAGCAGTGACGCTGCCAGTTCTGCTTGCTCGATTCTTTCATTACAGGCCTTGATTAGTGGATCTGACAGGTCGCTTACCTGCTGCTCTGCTCCACCCCTGAGGAGCCCCTCAGCTCCCCTCCTAAAGGGACAGGGATGACATGGAATCCAGTATAGCTTGAATCATGCTAGACACCGATGATTGCAACCATAACACCTTCTTACGCATGCAGCTCTCAGCTGAAGCCTGAAAATCACTAGCAAGATTGTGTTACCTCCATTGTTTTAAGGCCAGCCACACACTTGCACCAACTTCTCCAGAGGACTTAGCCTCCTTCCTGGCATTTGCAGTGGCAGACCCAGTTCCTGTGTTCCCATGACATGGGGGCAGCCTTCCATCCACCAGAGCCCACCCATCCCACTCCCTCTGCTCACAGGCCCAGCTTACTAAGAAGGTATCAGGGAGCCTGCATGCCTCCTTTCTAGAGGCTTCCTGAAGCAACTCGAAAGAATCTGTTTCTTGTACCTCCTCTACTCTCACTGACACCTTCCAGCCTGAGAAACGCTGGCTTAAAAAACATTTCTGTCAATGGTCGCCTTAATCTCCTGTTCTTCTGTTGTTTGTCTTGCAAAGACAATAATGTATCTGATCTCAAAAAGGTGTTAATGTAGGGGAGGCAAGTGGTGCTGAGAATCACTAAATACCATAAAGATAATAATCAGAACAAAAGCTAAGGAGGAAGTTCATAATTTTGTAATAAGTGCATTTTTAGGAAGATATGCAGTAAAGGTTTGGGAACAAAATACTGAAAGAGGATGATTTAAAGAAACATTATATAACTATATTCATATTATTCAGTTCAAATTCCTATTGTTTCCCAGCTCACAACTTTACCTCTTTTATTTCTGCTCCTGAACCTATTATTGTACCTTTTTCCCCTCTCCTATTTAAGTTAGGCTGCTTCCTCTTCCTGCTCTTTACTGGTGTGGTCCCAGCGGAAGGCCTTTGCTCAGCTCATATTTTCAGCATTTGATGTCTCAGCAGCGATGAGATTACCAATTGCACTGAAGGGACTCCTAATGCTAGGCAAAAACACAGTCAACACACAGAAGCTCTATAAGTATTTATTTCAAGCAGCTAAGAAGCTTTTTCAGAGCGTGTCTAGAAATTATTTTAGAGAAGTTCTGAATGGCCAGATTTCAATAGATTTGAACAGTAGCAACAAAATGCAAACTTTTATACTCCCTGAACAACTGACTTGACAAAATTCAAAGCAAAGAGACTAGCAGAAATTCTCAGTAAAATAGCTCAAAAATATTTCAGGCTGCAGTATTACCAAACATACTTACAAATGATAATACTTTTTAATCTTCCTATTTAAAACAAAAAAAGAAATGGAAAAACACCATAGATTCATTGTTCTTGACTTGTAGATCAGTAAAACTATCAAACTTTCCAACAAATAAGCTAAAAAAAATGTACTTTTTCTATTTAATGGTGCAGGTTTTGTTTTTTGTTTTAAGCATTCGAGTTGAAATAAACAAGAAAGATCATGAGGTAACATATCTGCATTGTAAAACTTAGCTTTTCTAACTTCATTGAAAGAAAATTTTCACCATTTATAGTATCATTAAGGAAAGAGATTAGACTGAGGCCTTACAGCATAAACATATTCAATCTGAACAATTAAGGTTTGGCAAAACTGAAGGCATTGGAAAGACATTCTCATGCTTGAAAAAAATACTAAGCAAATAGGCCTCTGTCAGCTCAGTTCATAGTGTGTGTCTGTATCTATACGTATGTACGTGTGTGTGTATATATATATATATATAAAGCTTAAAAAAATTCACCAATAACATTTTTGTAAACCTCTCTATCTGAAGTCTAGTAATTGTCTGTATATGAAGTTTTCTCAGGTTTTGTGTAATTGCTATCACAGTTGCTTCGTAATTCTTAGCTCAGCTTCCCTTAAACAAGGGCAGAATCTGATTTTGGCCAGATAAATTGTTCTTTTGACCTGCTAATGCTGGCAAATTCTCCTTCGTCTCTTTGGAGATCCACACAGCACCTTCCCATTATCTAGTGAAAATGCAGACTTTCCCTACCAAGAAACAGGATAATGTTCAATAATAAAATGATCGCTCCTTGTAGCGTACAGCTACTTTACTTGAACAAACTGATGACATATCACATTAGCAGACACACATTTTAGGGTGATGGATGTATGGCTTTCGTATGTACAGCAAGGTCTACCATGGACCCTGTCATATGATGGGAGATGCTTACTTTTTATGCCATATGGTGCTGCTTGTCTGGTCTTAAATGGAGTTGTAAGGAACAGCACTTGAATATATTTAGAAGATGTCAAATAGCCCATTCCAGCCAAAATAAAATAAAATAAAATTGGATATCCTTCAACCCTGCAGTAAAAATTATGACTACAGTAAGTTTAGACATACATGAGCCAGTTCTCAGTTTAATCCTTTGGTTTCAAGTGCAGTACATGTGCTTTATGGAACTGTACGAACATGCTTGATTGTTTTGATTACTTATTTGCCCTCCTAGATTATCATATTGTAGCTTTCATTCTGCTGGTGATGAGTTAACTAAATTAAAGCTACAATATTTCCATATTGTACTGTTGTCATTCCTTAGACATCAATGCAAATTTTGCTTTAAATTATCAGCAGGCTTTTAGAGAGCAGCAGAAGCTTCACGTCTAAATGGATGTTACTAATATGTACTTTTTTTCTATCCCATCCTCACAGTTTCTCACTCTTCTCAGTGTAAATGCAAAATCCTTTGCAGACTTTGACCCCAATGTGGTTTTGTTTGATGATAAATCTAAATGACTCATTCTGAAATGAGTCAAGTTCTCTAAAGCAATACAATGTGTTCTAGATTTACTCATTTGTCTTGGTAGGATCACAGATATATTAGGAGCCAGATTCCATGTATGTATACAAAATGGCACCAGACACATGCACATGCAGACAAACTTGACGATCTTTGATCTTGAGAAGAACAGTGGCCAGAGTTTAATACATTATGAACTGCATATAGATAGAACAAAGTCAGAAGTGTGAACAGTGCTTTCCATAGACACTGTGATCTGAATTTTCTCTTGGAAAATGAGTTCCATAAACAGGTGCCAACAAAAAGAAGGTTGAAAAAGCACCTAAATATCTAAACACGCTTTGTGCTTACAGGGAAAATTATGGCAAATTTCCCTACAACCACAACTAATATGTAAAGAGAATTCTACCCAGGATATTTATAATTTGGACTGTCTCTAATGAAATGAAAATTGTTTAGGAGGACTGTATACTCATTTGATGCTAAATACTTGTAGCTAGTTCAAAACAGTGGAAGATCCTACTTCCCAGGCCCCAAGGAAAGCTTTGTAAGATCAGTTTTCCTCACTGGATCTCTCTGGAGAGGTTGTTCTAACAAGGACTGTGGCACACAAGGTCATATTATAAGAGCATAACAGGTGTATCTGTAGAGTATGTGAGCTCCGTATGTTTTCTATTTACTGAGTGTCAATAATGAAACTATGGAAACTAAAAGATAAGTACTGGTACAGGCAGAATGAAAAAGTCTTCCATCTGTAGTTGTGTTAACCTGAAAGCAGACATGGGACAAACACTGCATGATTGTTTCCAGATCGATTGTTTCCAATCTGTGCCTGCACAGACATCCTACTGGCAAATGCCTTCACACAGGTTAGACTTTGTGGTGCAGGTGCAGGTTTTCATTTTGTAGAATGGCCAGTACCACAGAAGTGCTGATGGTAGACAGCCTCCTTGGTACCAAAATACTACTACTGAAAAATCTTTCTAATGAAGCAATGAGAACATTCTTTGAAAATATTGGGATGCAGGATGAGCTGCCAACTTACTATGATTTGGTTTGTGAAATTTCTAATAGTAACAAAATGAAAAGCACACAGTTTTACTGTCAGTAGCAATGGCAAGATGGAAACCTTAAAGTTATTGGGGAAATCAATTTGATTAGGAAGCAATAGACTCTAAGTGTTACTGGTCCACAAGTACGAGAGTCACTTTTCCATAGAATAACATTTTCTATCTTGCAACCAGTTTGCTTTTTTATTTTTGTAGGATAAACATATGCAACAGTCACAGAACATTTTCAAGAATTACTGTTTTAAATTTTGTTTTTACAACACTGGATTGTTTAATAGAGTTAACATTAAAAGCTTGTGGAGTTCTTTTACAACACTTGTGACGGTAAAAAGATATTTGTACTTTTTCCAGCTTTAGTGTTTACAAGTTGAATGATCATTGATGTGAAGCAAAGCTTTGGCCTTCTAAGCCAAGCTGAAGGCAGGTTAGCCTTCACACAGAGGGGATGTTACTCCACTCCACGCTCACCTTCAGTGAAAAAAAAAAAAAAAAGTAAGCCTAAGGGCATGAAAATAATGATCTCTAATATTATATAGGACACTTAGGTGCTATTACTCATGCTGGTATCTGGCTCTGTAGAATGGCAGAGGCTGGGAACCCAGAAGCATTCTCCACTGCTGGGAAAGGAATTATATTGCTTTTCTCGGTATTGACCTTGCTTCCAAATTAGTTAAAGGATTCACACATTCTCAGAATAATCTGTCCTTAGTGAGAAGATGATGGGTATGATGCAGAAATTGAGTGAGCTGATATAAATATTGTGAAGATGGGTGAACAGCTCTGAAACTGTGATAAGGAAATGAAATATCCCCTGGGAATCTGAGGACAAGAGGAGAAAAGAAATCAAATGTTTGGGGGAAAGATAATGTAAAAAAAAAAAAAAAATCAGGAAGGGAAATTCAGTACATATGAGGAAAAACAACAATCTACTATAAAGCAAACATTGAAATGTGTATTCATTTTCCTGTACGGAGGTGGGCAGTGCATGTGCATGGCTCCAGTGGGAAGATCTCTTGGCAGTGGTACACCTCCAGGCAGCAGGTGATACTGTGAGGAAGGAGCACATGTGAGAACTCTTTGGGGAACTGTTGTATTGCCTGTAATCAGAACCAGTTTTGCTGGCTTAAATATAGTAGAAAAGGAAGAAGTCTCCCGAGGAGATTTTCAACATCTGCTCCCTGGCTTTATTCAAATGTACCAACAAATACAAAGTGGATAAGAAAAATTTACAGATAAAAAATGATTCTGTATTAAACTGTCTAAACTCCAATGAAATGAACAAATCTCAGTTCCAGGTTACCCAGCTACAATGGGCAGTTGTATTGTAGTCAACAAGTTTTGTAGATTATCCTGTGCAGTCCTTCTTTTTCTCATGAAGAGAGACTTACATAACTTCTTAAAAATTATAAAGGGGAGTCTTCCCTTCCTTCCCCTCCCCTCCCCTTTTAGATACCTTGAAACTGAATCTGCTTTTTCATAAACAGTGACCAGAACTTTACAGATGTTGAATCCCTACTTTTCTTTCTTTTTTTTTTTTTTTTTTTTCTCCTCCATGAGTTTTCCCCCTCATGAAAAAGCTCGGGAGCAAAAATACATTAGTTTGGGGCAGATACACATTGTAACTGTTCATCTTTCAATTCCTGGCACATTCTTATACTTAAAAGCAGAAGTGGCACAGAAATTTGTTTAACTTCACTACCCCAAGACATTGTTATCTAAGTTTGTAGGGTTTTTTGTTTTGTTTGTTTTGTTTTTTACATAGCACATTAAAACCTGCCAAATTCTCCAGTGAATATGAAATGTAAAAGTAGCTTAGCACGCAATCTGAAGCAATATTAAAACATGTGTCTTTGTATTATTTCAGATATTAATCAGAAGTTTGGAATCCAGATTTGAGATAAGGTGTGCATTTTATTGCAATACTTTGCTATCAGATAACTTACAGAGGGATTCTTGTGAATTTATCATTCTAAAAAGTTATGTTGCAGCAGAGGCTGACGTTAAATCAGGGGACTGCTATAAACCATCCTATGCAGAATGTCAGCATAAACACCCATAATGATCACTGATCCCACATTTATGAAGCTGTGTAGCTCCCTCAGGCCCTTCAAGTTTCTTGATGGCACAGTGATATCACCTTTCTGATCTTACTTCACTGCACATGTATGCCATATGCACTTTGTCCCCCAGGATAGCTTTATCCATAAAAATGTTTTTATAGTGTTCATAATATTCTCAATTAATGTCTTGATATGACAGTTAGCTTATCATGACAATATAAAAGGCAAGCAGAAACTAGTCCTGGCAAGCTGTTTCAGTTTTTTTTAATGGCATTTCTATTTAATTGTGGGCCAATTAACCACTCAGTTTCCTTTCAGATAAAAAAAAAAAAATCCTCTAAATTTAATAGAGAGTTGTTTAATGCTTCCTAATGTTGTATATCTGACTGAGCTTTTCATTACACAGAGAAACAAACATGCTGGTCAGCTCACCAGGGAGTAGTGGTGATGCCTGCTCTCTTCCTTTGCATGGGAGGCAGAGGGGAATGAATCTATAGCCCCAAGTTTTTCTACTGGTTCCTGTATCCCGGTCTGGGAAATGCTAATATAACCACCCAGCTGTGTTCTGCACAAGCCACCAGCCATATTATTCATCATGGGATCTGATTTCATGCTGTTTGGTGTCTTTTTTCATTTTAGGTTGCCAAACTTTGAATGTACATCCACCATTACACGCCTCATGCTGGTGACATCTTCATTTAAAATACATACTTACTCAGCTGTAGAGAAATTTTGGACAGCTGGCAGAGCTGTGATAAATCTAACTCTTACAATTATTGTAATTAGTTTAAATGCTAAGTGCTACAACAGGAATACTCAGTTCTCACCCTGCCTTTGTTATAATGCATCAGTAGGCAAATCGAGTATGTTTTTGTATGTCATTCTGTCTCCCAAATCAGAAGTGGTTCTGTTTCTGAAAATGTAAAGTGGGAATAATGTTAAAAGGTGCAGAACAAGTGGCTGATATTTAATTAAGAGGTGTGGAAGTACAAGGTTCAATCTAAATACTCCATATTTAAAAAATCTAATTAAAAGAACATTAATAAGTGGCAAAGTCAAGCTGTGGGACATTGAATAAAGGCTGTCTTTACATTGAGGAAATTAGACATACAATTTGTAGTCACCTATGAAAAGTGCTTTGAGTGAACTGCCTGCCATTGTATCGCAGTACTGAGTAGAATTCATCTCTTTCCCTTTACAGTCAGCAGAGAAACAGGGACTTCCAGGGCACTACTTCCCTTATTTTAAGGTCTGTCTAAAACAGGTCACCAGAATTGCCTTTTAAAGAACCCGTTCTTCTCCAGTGACTATGAAAGCAGTTCAGATTGTCTCAGATTTAGATGTCTGTAGACAGAGACATCTGAAGGGAGGGGAGCTGTCCTACTCGTCGTCACAGAGGCAGGGGCAATAGGCAGTTCTCCAGGGCAACAAGCAGACCTTAGGCAAAGGACTGTACTTTTTGCCCATGTGGTCATCCTCTTTTCCCTTCCCACAATGCATTTTTCACAATCCATCAAGGAAGTGATGGATTCATCTTCAAAAATAATCTCACTGCTTTTAAGAGCTCGTCTGTTGGATACTGCATAAAATAAGATATATAAACTATTTAATTGAATGTTGCCTTATAGTATCTACTGACAAATACACCAAAAGTAAGGCAAATCTCCATTGTAGCATATCCTAACATTTCAGTCCTTCTTCCTCCAAAAAGTCTTTTATCAGAGTTTTTATGTATAATTTTAGGGACGGCCTATCAATACCCATAAGAACAATTTGCAGTTACTCAATGTATGTTTACATATACTTTACAGGGCTCTAAGCTTTTTATCTTTATTGTTCTCTGTAAATTCACTTTCTTATTTCATTGTCCATTCTTCCAATTAATCTTAGGCCAGTTATCTCATCTCTTTATTCCCTCTCTTGCCTGTTCAGTGCAAGCTTTATTTGCTTTGTCCTGCCTCAGCTTGGCCCATGATAGTGGCTCTCACCTCCCGTTCCTCCTTTTCCTTCACTTATTCCCAGCCTGCTCTTCTGTGAGCTCAGACTCAGAAAATCAACATGATTTTCTTGGTCATAATAATCTACAAGTCTTTGAACTTTTTGTCTCTCTTTAACCAGCCTCAAGGACTACTACAGCTAATTTTGAAACAGTCTCTTTATCCCTGCAGACAGTTCTTCCAGATATGATTTCCCTGGAGGTTTTTTCTGCTTCCAGTCTTCAATCCCAGATATATCTCCCTTTCTCCCCAACCTCCCCCCTTTTCCTTCTGTATTTCCCTTTGTATTTTTAATAACCAATGTATAGGATCATTGAGAACACAAAGATGAAAGCATTCCTACTTGTAGGTCAAGAGTCCAAAACCAGCACAGCCTATAGCTGCAGCCCACATCTGCAGAAAAATCTCATCTGGAGACAGAGATATAACAGAAGAAATAGCACCTCTGGAATTCATAGCTTCAAACCTCTAAGGTGTTATTTCAAATATATGCAAACTAATTATTCAAATGTTTTCAAATCTGGATAAGCATTACAGAGATACTGCTCCAACAGAAAAGTCCAAAATTCATAATTCTGTTCTGCAAAAATAATTTCTGCGAAACTTCATATTTGTGCTTTGAAAGTTGGCAGCTGTAAAATTTAAAAGAGAAACTTTTTATTGGAAATAGTATCATGATTTAAGTTGAAGCGTCCCTCAAAAAATTGTCCTGAGACAAAAACTGAAATTTTTAGTCTAAGTGTTTAAAGTTTGATGTAATCAAGCAATGACTAGAAGAGGGGTCAAAAAAGGAAAATGGGACTGGTCAGGTCTCTTTAATACACAGTATTGCCAGCCCTGTCTGCAATTATCAGGAAACACGACAACCTGTAACTAGTAGCTGGCTGGCTTGGGCCCATCTGCACTATATATCCCTAAGGATATAGTAACAACTGCTAACCCATAAACCATCATGAGACTAAAGGAATATTAACATGTAAATATGAGACCTTGTCTTAATTTTGCAAATCACTGAAACCAGTTTGCTTCTAGCTTATCTGAACTGGCACTTCCGTGAAACAAAGCCAGCTCTTCCATTCTAGTTGCAAAGGGAAGCTGGGAAGGGAGTTGTGCTTTTTGCTGCTTCTGCTTGTTTCAGAGACCTTGATATGCTTCCAAGTGCAGGTACATACTAGGGCATTCAGGTAGGGGCATGAGAGTGCTGACGAGGAAAACCGTCTGTGGCATCCTGTTCTCTGTGGCTGATGGATATGTGGGGAGTTAATGCTTCTTTCAAGCTGCATTAACTCCTGCAGGATCCCTGCAGCAGCTGGTGCCATGCAGCTGCAGGGAGCCCATCAGCGGCAGCACGGTTCCCAAGGGGAAGTTCTCATGTGCTATCCATGAAGTTATGTGTCCTCTCCATGTGGAACTGGCCTCATGTTTTTTTGGTGGCTACTGCGTATTGGTTTATAAATAAGGTCGAGGGGCAACTGTGCTTGTTACTAATAAACTGCCCTTGCAGTTGAGGGTCTGTTTAGAGAAGGCACCATTTATTCAGATCCACCTAGTTTACATTGCAGACTTTCGTGGAGACGTGTACCTCCCAATGCTCTCACATAACAAAATCTATGCTCAGGGTTGTTTGGCGGAGGTGATTTTTTTTTTTTCTTATCCAAACAAACCAACAGCTCGAAACACAGCTACCATCTTTTAAATAGGGAGATCACATAACAACTGGCGTGGCACCCAGCTCCCTATGCCGTTATCTAGAGTTTTACGGTCTCCATTTCCTCCTCAAAAAAAAGCACCCAGATGGTGCAAGGGGAGCCAGCTGATGGCGGAGCAACCAGCGGGGCTGGCCGGCACTATCCTCCCCGCAGCGCCAGGCAAACAACCCTCACGCACCGCGGGGGACCCCTCAGGCCTTGGGGGGCCCAGGCCAGTCCCCGGCCGCCCCCCAGGCCTGCAGGAGGGGTTTTAGCGGGAGCCACCCCGGCCCCTCTTGGGCGGCGCCGCCGCTGCCGGGCCGCAGCGCTGGTGCCGCAGCCGCCGGGCCGGTTGCTAGGCAACCCCGCCCCTCAGCGCCGCTCCCTGTCCGCGGCCCCCGCTCGCTGCCCGCGCCGCCATTGCGGGGCCGCGGCTCGTCGGGGGGCCCTGCGGGCGCCTCCCCGAGTTTGGGGTCCTGAGCCCCCCGCCCCTCAGCGGGGCGGCGTTGGCGCAGCTTCACCGGCACAGCCTGTCATGGCCTGTGACAAGCGAAAAGGGCCGTTTTGGTGCCTAAATGCCGTGTTTGCGTTAGAAGGCAGTCAGAGATGATAAAGGCGGTAATGCATTGTGTTTACTGCCATCACTCGTCAGTAAGTTCCGAATCATGATTTATGTTGCTTGTCCGAAATTGCTAGGTAGTTCTTATAGGAACATTAAACTCTCCTAACTGGTGGCTTCTATCCAAAAGGATGTAAATTATATATGATTAAATTTTCTGTAGCCATGATGTAGTTAAGATTAATGAAGATTTCATTCTAAAAATCTTTACATAATGCCCATACTGGGAATGTTAAAGTAGGGGTTGTGGTTTGTCAAGGAAGAAATCACAGCATGTTTTATTAACAGCATAAGCAGTCAGCACATTCCCCTATTCAGGCATCTGGAAATATCTAGCTCATCCCATACATATGGCACTTCTGTTATCATTACATCTTCAAATTGTGTAGTCACTCTCCCCACACAAACACACTAAAAATGGATATATCTCTAGCCTGACACTTACTTATACAAGAATGTACTTATGGGAACATGTTCCTCACAACAGACAACAGGGCAAAGATTGATGTGATGGAAGGCCCGCCTCAGCTAGATGGCCAAAAGGCCTCAGTCACTTAACCAGCTGCATTAGGGATGTGGTGAGTGCTCTTCTCGCATCACTTTGTCTCCCTCATTGATGGAAGACAAAAGGGAAACTTGAACTCTTTTCAATTTTTGAAGATAAACTGTTTTGAATCTTAGGTACAAATTGCCCTTTATTTGTTCCTCTGGTCATACTAGAACAGTAGAGCAGCTCATCTGAATCTGGCATGAAGCTTATTTCACTGTATCCAATAAATAAAGTGGTATTTTCATCTAGTGAAGAAAGATACCAATAGTCTAATGCTAGAAAGAAAGACTTAAGAGCCTCCTATCTGGAAAAACAATGAGCTTTTGTCTTCATTCACTGACTTGGTTGAAAATCAGGAGTTGTTCAGAAACCATTTCTGATAAGGGAGCAAAATCTTGTGCGTAACTACAACCAAACAGTAAGTAAGCCAGTAAGCAGTAAAGATATCAGTCAACCAATTTTTATCAATGTAATTTTCATACTTCCAGAAGTACATCTTGTCGTAGGCCTATGAGCAGTGCCCTGAACTAGCTTTTAACGATGGTGAGAAAATTGATTTGAAGGAACATCCAAACTTTCCCAATATCGATCTTTATCTATTTCATATTAGATGATCCTTGCCACACATTTTGCATAAAACGCGGTCCTGACATATAGTCCATGTTGAGAGGCAGAGGGTGATGCTGGTCACCTCCCGATCTATGAATAGCAGTCCTAAGGCTTCTGCACAGGCATGCTGGCCCAATGCAATCTCTAGATTTAGTTGTATCTAGGCACTTCAGTGAGCCTTTTTGCTTGTCTATCTTAGCTATACTGTGTTGTACACCATGTGCAGGATCTATGTTTACATTTGTTGACTGCATCATGTTAGAGTTCTGTTCAGCTCCAGAATTCAAGCACTGTAGATCCTCTTACTTATACTCAAGAATGTTAAGCTGTATTGAGCTTTGAAGTTAGAAACACTAAAATTTGGAAGATGCTGTTGATAGTCAGCTAGTCCCTTCCACTCTGAAAGTAAGGGAAAATTAAGTCTCTTAACTACTTTTCCAAAGTGTGATGGATCAGCTGTTTGCTCTGGCTGAAATCCAGTCAATTACTTGTAGTTTTCAGACAGGGCAGTGAACTGATCTGACTAAAGTTTAGCTGACTAAAGCCAGCACAGTGGGAAATGACCAGACTAAGAATGAATGGAGAATGGGACTGTCCCTTCTGACAGCACTGTCTCATATTGGCCTAAGGTTTTTCTGAAACTGCAGTTTCAAAGGTGACTTGCTAGTTACCCGTCCATTTTAAATGTTGGACAATGTGTAGGAAGCTATATTTTTTACATAGCTCTTCTAAGAGCCATTTGGAAGAATGTGTTGTGTAGAAACACCTACTGTTTGTATCTCACCATTCAGCACACAGATACTGCACGAAGAGACCTCTGTCAGAGCTTGGATTACTGAACATGTAATGCAGTACAGTATCAAACACAAACCTCAAACACAGGAAAAATTATTTTTATCAGCTGTCTACTGATTTCAGCAGTGAAGTAGTGAGACCATAAATCTCAGCAGAGATCCTACATGAACTGTAAATCTTCTCCCTTCAGACAGAGTAGTCGTATTATACAGTCTTTCATGTAGTGCCATAGGATGCTGAAGAGATAGAATGCTTCTTTGAGATAGAATGGTATTTTTCCAGAATTTATTTTATCTATGTGTAGGAATAGTGGTAGTGGAAGGTGCAAGTAAGAGAATGGACTAGAGAATGGTTATTTTTAATTTGGTTGGTTTAATTTCTTCATGTTGGACTAGGGGAAAATAAAAATAGTTGGAAGGAGAAAGAGGTGAGTAAATTAAATCTTGGGGCAGATCTCTCCTATTCCACACCAATACTTCTTTAGGCACTATCTTCTCTTCCTCTGTGAAGAATCCTGTAAGACTTTTCCTGCTTGTGATGGGACCTTTGCCCTGTACCCCACTGACTTTTAGCAAACTTTCTCGACCAAAAGTGACTGCAGTCAAAACCCATTTCTTTTCTGTTTGTGTAGCACATAAACAATAAGCTTTTGCTTCCTTGAGGCAAAGGAATAATGCTTTGATGTTTTCTTGTTAGTTATGTTTTTATTGCTGCAGTCTGAATTCTCTCCAGAAGGCCCCCATCAATTAGAAGAGTAGTACCCAAGTTGGATATGGTGTTCCGACTAGACTTTGCAATGCTCAGAAGAGTAGAAGATCATTTCACAAGTTTATAAATCAAGTACTTTTTTTTTTTTCAAGGCACGTTTTTCAGTCATACTTAGTTTCTGATACAGTGAGTACTCCATCTATTTTTCTGCAGAACTATTCCATATATTTTTCTGCAGAACTATTGATAAGTTTTTCTACCTTGCCCTGTAATTTTCCAGTGATTATTCTTGCTTAAATATAAAACTTAACAGCTCTTGAATTGCGTAATTTTTTGAGACCTATTTATTCTTTGTCAGGACTTGTAGTCCTCCCAGTTCCACATAATCTGCAAAGCTGGCAAACAAGTAATTCAGTAGTTACAGTAAATATTTTAACTAGCATGTAGGGAAGAGGCGACAAGAATTTCTTTAGATTCAATGTATGGGACTAAATGTGTATTATTTAGAAGACAGAGCTCTCTTCCCAATTTCGCTCCTCTTCTCCTTCCTTTTGCTCTTTAAAAACAAAAATTACTATTTTATTTTAGAGCATAAACTTTTTTTTATTATTATTTTTAAGTTTAATTTTCTTAGAGTAGTATTTTGAAAGCTACATCAAATTCCAAAGTAACCTACACTTTGGTCATAGTTGCTAATTACCATTATATTTTGGGGACAAATTTTATTTGAAATTTGTATTAATTGTTTCAGCAATGAAAGTAGAAATACGCCAATGTAATTTACTCCAGTCACAAATTTAGGAAGCATTGTCAAAGAAGGAGCAAGCTATTCTGCAGAAAAGACTAGATGAGCTTGATTACTAGCATTACTGGAAGGAGATGAAATTCAGAACTATAAATGAAAAGGCATGCACTTAGGGACAATTCTGTTAGAGTGCAGGAACACAGCTGGGAATAACTGAGAGTGAAAGGATCACAGAACCACAGAGTGATGGCAAGTTGCCACTTGTACATTTTAATGCTCAACCTTAATATTTAACACACGGTTTAATTTTTACAGAGTTTTGAGAAGAAGCACTTTTTTCTATTTTCTTTAAAATAAATAAATAAATAAATAATTTTATTAATCAGGGTTATCTATAGGTTAAGGGCTCCTAGACATCCTGGAAATGACTCAGAAGTTTCTCAGCTCTGTCCAGTCAAAAAGTCATTCATTGTCATGTAGAATTTCTTTACATGTGACAGAGAACACTTCTTTGTTGTCGACTGAAGGAAGACACAGACGCTCAATATGAGTGAACAGTGAACTTCAACTTTAATGGATAGCTCAGTCGCCTTTTATCTAGTTCGAACATAATCAACTCATACATATTGCAAAAACTAAGCTCAGGATTGGCTAACATTTCCCGCTCTTTTCAGGTAGTTCCTCCTTCTTTTAGCCGCCGTCCCGCCTTAGGGACTTTCCCCATCACTCAAGGGCATCGTGTCCTTGAGCCTGATTGGCTCTCAGCCAGCTGCGTACGTGCCAGACTCATGTGAGTTGAGTACGGTACTTCCCTAGCCCATTGCCTCCTAACTGCCCAACATCCACGTGTCCTATTTCACTTAACCATTCCTCCACGCTTCTTCCACTCTGCCTTTTATATGGACCATGAGTGCTTCTTCACTGTATGAATAGAAAATAGGACAAAGTCCATGTCACGCTTTCAGACATGCCATAATAGTGGGAACGTGAATGCCACAGGTGATCGAACTAGTCATAAAGTTTATCCATGGCTGTGGGTAGGAAAGTAGACAACACTTGAATGTCAACTATTATCAGAATTCATATTATTCCATATTTATATTTTAGGTAGTTTTTGATGTGAACAATAATTTTCAAATGTAAATTACATTTGATTGTTTTTTGATTGATACTGATCGATTTAATCATAATCTCTTCCTATCTCTGTTAATTTTATCTATCACATTTAATATAGCTATGTAGCATCCACTTAATACTTTTTAACAATTGTTACTAGTTTCTCTGCCTGTACTACTGTGGTCTCCTCTTTAGGCATATATATATTTCTCTTTTAGATTGCAAAGACTATGTTGCATTTCCCTCCCATCTGTGTCTCTAAAGTGCTTGTTCTTTTCACCTTACAGTCTAGCAAGATCACAGACCCAAGTATCTAAGGCTAGTGTCCCACTGGCTGTTTTCTTTTCGTCTTTACTGTTCACTGTTTATCCTAGTTCAGTGCCTGTAGGTTGTATAGCATAGGTGGAAATCAAATTGAGGTCTCAGGTAATTACTGACCCATATCATAAGTAATAAATGATCAGACTAATCATACAGTTTAATGTAGTATAACAGTAGTGGCAGAGGGAAGCCCCTTTTCCATATTGTGTGGATTACCCAAGCTTTTTGGGTACGTGCCGTATTTTATCTTTCATAAGCAGCTGCATAAACACATACACACAGCTGCATTTATTAATAATCAACATCCTTTTGTAGTCAGAAGCTGCTTTACCCCTTCTGTGAATTTTGTGCTGTCTCATAATCCTCTTATTTTGAGGCTGCAGAGCAGCTCCAAGTAAACCACAGTCCTAAGCAGAGGCAGCCAGAAGTTGTCATCCAAAGCTTTTTAACCAAAAAAACATGATCACATAGAACTGTTTGCAAAATTTCTATGGATTTCATTCAATCATTTGTAAAAGTAGAAAGCCACATGAAAAGACTTTTCATTCTAACACTGCTTTTACTATAATCTTAAAATATTCTGTAGTGTTTAAATGATTTAGAACCAATTCACTACTTCTGATGTGATTAAATTATATTTGCTGTGACACTCTTGTTCTTAATTGCCTAAAAGTTTTGAAAACTCTCTTTTGATCCAATCAAACTGTTCTTTCTCTTGCCACAATTGCCAAAGAACCAAATTATCAGTATTTGTCCTTTTTTTCACTGTCCTTTTTTAAATGCCACAGAAGTGGCTTTTCTTCTGCTTTTGTATTCTTGGCTTCTCCAACCTTTCTCACTTTATAGTGACCCTTTACTTTTTATTACTTTCCACAGCTTCTTTAATCCCTTTCTCAGCTCAAGGAAAGGAGATGGCAGAGGGACCAAAATAAATGACTACCTGAAGGTCTGAATCTCTAGGTACAGAAATGTGTTGCTTGAAAAGTTTGAAGATATTAGGGTATGTGTGAGAGTAGGAGGGAAGGACGGAATATTTCTGGTCATGAAAGAGAGGGGATAAAATAGTGATATCAATGCAGTGGGAGAAAGAATGAAAATCAGTAAGCATAGAAAATACAGATTAAGCAGGAGAGAGAAAAGAAGTAAGATGACATTTAGGTTGTGTGTAGCCCAAAGCTGATTGACTTGCCACATGGGAAGGGCTTGTAGTGCTCCTGCTGGTCTTGTCTTGTTCCCTACTGATAGTGGGTGATTACTGTACAGCAATTCTCTACTGCAGTGAACTTTACAAACTGCCACCCTTCCTCTGCGTTGCTGGGTTTCCTAGATTTAGAAATAATATACATCAAATGTTCTATGTATGTATATTAGAAAACAGATACAAGCTTTGGTTGAAAATAAACCAGACTGCTGGGAGGCTCAGCAACTGCTTTGGTTGTATACTTGTCTGTGCAACCACCATTCTTCTATTTCTCTTACTTTGCTATCCCTCCTACTTTCTTTTCTGTGTCACCTTCCAGTTTTAACAGCTATGGTCTCAACAGCAGTAGCTGCTATATATTCAAAAGAATTTTTGAGAATACAGAGACCTGGCTGGTTATATAAAATTGTATATTTTAGTCCCAGAGTCTCAGCTTAAGCAAGTGTTCGAGCATGCAAAAATTCTTTACCATTTCTGACAGAAATTTATGGATATATATCAGTACCATCTAGTGGCAATAACAGTTACAACACCTAGTAGTCTCTCACAGGAAATGCCGGAGTTGACTTCAATAACCAGGATCCTTCAGCAGGAAGTTAGGTGTGGTCTGTAGAAGGAGAATTTAAAAAAAAAAAAAAAAAAAAGAAAAGAAAAAGAAAAAAAAAAAAGAAAAAAAAAGAAGAAGAAGGAAAAGACATGATGGAATTTTAGCTGCAGTCTTCCCTGGTGCCATTCCAAACCTACATAAGCGCAAGATTCTACACTGGTAATCAATTTTTAATTGCTTTCTGCAGTATTAAGACAAGATTATGCTTTTTTTTTTCCTGTAATTGACTATAAAATCTGACAGGATTCTGCAGTAGGACCACTTGCATTTTCCTAATTAACCCTTCTGCTGCTACTGGTCTGTGCATGTGTTCCAGCAGCAGCTTGCTACAGACCGTCCATGACAGATTGCACCAGGTGCATTTGCCCGCAGTGGAAGAGGATGTTTGCAGGGAGACCTGCAGGAGTTGGGATGTGTGGGGATGTCTATGTAGGTGTAAATGGCTATATGCATATGGATGAAAAGGAGGAGAAAGTATCGTGCCGCAGTTTATTTAGCAGGCTTCCAAAATAGGAATTTGTTGCAGCTGTGCTGGAGTATGTATATTTAGTGAGACAGTAAAATAGGATCATACTGATTGTATTCTAACTATTGTATCATTTTAATTTGATAATTGTTTCTTGGGTTTATTTACTTACACAGAAGTTATTTTTTACTGCATTTGCTGTATTTTTAATGTGCTTACTCAGGATAAGGACTCTCAAGAAAAATGCATGGCAGAGATCGTGTTTATGATTTCATATTAAAGTATTTGCATTAAAAATATTTTCTGTTTGTTCTTTTTAACCAAACTGTTTGGAGACATCAAGAAAAAATAGTTCTGCTCTTTTCACTGAAAATTGTTTAAAATATATATTATATATAATATATAAATATATATATATAATATAATTTATATGGTATCGATACTAAAAGGTCAACAAGTGCATTATCTAATGATTAAATATAATTTTTGTTTAATTCAGCAATTCTTCCAGTGCACAGTGTGTTGCCAGGCAGGGGATCTGAATACAGGTGCTTATGCCTGATCCCTTGTTTCCTGAGCTGGCAGCTCTGCAAAGGCAGCATATTTGTACCTGAGCAGAAGGAGCATCTCACATTGCTTTTAAGTGATCCTTCTGGCTTTATGTGGCAGTAGTGGATTCTGAGAGCAATTACTGGTCCATCTTGCTGTAGGGATGGTTGGTTCAAGTTACAGCTTTCAGGATAATTAAAAGGTGTACTGACTGGAGTTTCACTCCTCAAAACTGAACCATAAACAATTCTGAACTGCTGTTGCCTCACACTGAATGTGCTGGAAAGTATCTCCTACTTTATTCAATGGATTGATCATAGGATTACCCTTGAAAAAAAGCAAGATGATGTTGTGTTATATGTGTGTTATATGTGACATTTTTATACAATCTTTTTTTTTTTTTTCTTTTGACAATCTACCTTCACAAGGACTAAGAATTTTTTAAATTAAATGTCACAAGAATTGATGCTTTTACCTCCAAGAGGTTAGCCACAAAAGAAAATATTTTGTCTAGAAAAAAAAAAAATAAAATTCACAACAATCTCCTCTTGGGTGATAATTACCGTCTTTAATAAAGATGTCCCACAGAAAATTCTATGAAGGTATATTCCTTTACATTGTCTATGGCTATTTGTGTTGCTCTAAAATGTTTTTTTTCTTTCTTTTTTTTTTTTTTTTTTTTAAATATATATTTAGCACTTTTTTATGAGAGAGGCTAAGCAGTAATTAAGAGGTGCAGGATGAAAAGATGGCACAATCAGTGCTGGTACCACCAGGACCTGACAGCTTCCGCTATTTCACAAGAGAATCACTTGCAGCGATTGAACAGCGTATCAATGAAGAAAAAGCTAAGAAATCCAAACAAGAACGCAAAGATGATGATGAAGAAGATGGCCCAAAGCCAAACAGTGACTTGGAAGCAGGAAAAACACTGCCATTTATTTATGGTGACATACCTCCAGGAATGGTGTCCGAGCCCTTGGAAGACCTGGACCCATATTATATCAATAAAAAAGTGAGTGTGTTGTATATGTCTATGAAACCTTAAGAAGATGAAAATAGAGCATATTCTCTCGCAGTCTCTTTGGCTTTACACTGTTTTGGATCCAGTCTTTATTTAAAATTACATTCCCCTGACAGCTGATTTAATTGGCAGAAATCTCAGTTGTAAGAACAGAAGTTAGTAATGCAAGTTTGTGGAACCTAGTCTGCAGGTAGCGATGCATTTATGTTTATTTTGATATACTTGGCATGTTACTAAAATATGTAGCTTTCATTGTTTCATATGCAGGAAAAATCTTGAAAAAGTAGCACAAGGGATATCTTTAGAATGCTATTATTTCATTAATTGTTCTGTTTTGGAAGTGAGAGGAGCAGATCTTCATCCTGAAACCCATCTGAAAGGTAGCTAGACACATGACTAGCTTTCATCACTATCACACAGAAAGCCTAGGCTGCTTTCTCTTGCTCGTAAGGATAGGGAAGTATGCAAAGGTAATTTCTCAGGATATGCTGAAGATCTTCCTCTTTCCTCTTCATTCACTCTATAGAGGAATCATACATCCAACTTACATACTCCGTTAAAAGTTTTTCACATCCAGGTTCGTATTGCTCTGATTGTTATTAAAGAGGAGGTGGCAAAAAAGAGAGGCAAATAATGAGAATGTAGAAATTCCTTTTGGAGTTTCTGCAGAACTAATTTAAAAAATATTTTATAGACTTTTATTTTTTAATAAGAACATGTATTCTCTCTCTCTCTCTTTTTTTAAAACAAAAACAAAAACAAAAACAAAAAAAAACTATAACAACTGTGGGGCCAAACGGAGTAGTGCTAAGCTTTAGACTTTTGGCTGGATGGAATTAGGTTTCCTCCAGAACTCCATTCCTTTAGGATTTGGCATCATATGTATTGCATCAGCATTATTTTACCAGAGAAGAAGAAATGACTGATGAATTTTGTCTCCCTCATTTTTTCTTGTTCTTTCTTTTGTTTTTCTTGTGGACTTTATCAAGTGAGTGAAAACAAGTGAATTAAAAACAAACAAACAAAAAAACATGAAAGCAAAAAATGACTGAAGAAAATGGAAGAAAACCCTCAAGAAATGTTAGGAGTCAAACTTGAACTAATTAAAAAAAAAAAAAAAAAGATATTTCCTGCAGGAATTAGGGATTTACCTTATCACTAGTATGGACCTTAGAGACAACCTAAACAGAGTGTTTAGAGACAACCTAAACAGCTTTAAAAACTAAGCTCTACCTTAAATTTTCATTGCAGAATTTCCAAATCTCAATTCATTCTATGGAGAATTGTGACTTCAATTTTCAATTACATTTTAAGTTAAATATTGTGTTCTGCTCCCTTTACTCAAGTGGTTAATGCTGTTGAAGTCAGGAAGTACAGCAAATGAGATTTGGGTCAAAGTTCTGGTTTCTTTCCTTCCTTCCTTTCCAGTTCTGCAGTAATAAAAATCTAAAAAAAAAAAAATAAAAAAAATGGTGCTGGAAATCCTTAAATTAACACATGTATTATCATGGTTTGGAAACCAGAAAAGTAATTCTGCAATTTATTGTGAAAATGAAGTATATACCTTCTGAGTTGCTTGCTCTAGAGTGAGAGACGTAAGTAGCAATTGCCTTGATTTTTTCCAAAAGCATTGTGGTTTCTAGCTTGAGATGTAAGATTTCAAACTACACACATTGCAATCATATTTCTCCTGATATTTTTCTTAGTGTTCTTTGTATCTTTTTGAACATCCTTGTTTGTGTATTTAGGTCAGGTTCCATTTTAATTTTTCAATATGTCTTGGTAGGCCAGCAGTGCAGAAATGATGCTTCAACAGATGTTTTGTCAGAATAAAGGGAACAGAAGACATGTGAGAAACTCTGATTTTCGGGTAGAGTTTCTTGAAAGGAGTATTAATGGAGTTGAAAAGCAATGATAAAAAAACATAGCACATTAGAGACTAATTCTTTCTCCTCTACAATTAAGTACCAAAGTATGGCTTGAGAATCAGCATGTATCTGAGAATGGAAATGTGTTCACTTTGGAAGAGCTAAAGTTTATGATTTCAAGCAGGGGGAGGCCTCATGTTTCCAGGATTTCAGCTGCTGTATTTGGCACACCAGCTCAGAAGGCAGAGCATAATCTTTGCAAATGCTGCCCTCTGATTCCAGCTGTGGTAGATCATGGTTCCTGGCAGTGCTCCAGATTTGCATGGTTTATGTTCCTTTTGGGCTTTTTAGGGCTGCCACAATGCTAACTAGATCCTCTTACCTTCAGTGAACATGAACTTTCACCCATGTTTGGAAAGAAGAGATAATAGAAATAGGAATTTATCCAAATGCATGGTAATCTAAATAATAATAATTAAAAAAAAAAAAAAAAAAAAAAAGAAGACAACATACTGCATATTAAATAAAGGCTTTATCCTTCTTTATTTCCCAGGTTTTAAGGAAAAAAATACTACATTTATAAAAGCCTTTTTAGTGTTGGCAGTATGCATGAGTTATTGGTGAAACCATGGAGAGACAGTGAAAATACATGGATTATTGAATTCTATATTAGGTAAAAGTAAAGCATGGCATAAGAAAAATAGACAGAATTGCAGGTATGAAACTCTCAAAAGAGAAGCAATATGTTATTCTTTTTAGAGAGTACTGTGAAAACTATCCACTGCATTAATGTTATGTCCAAAAACTGCAATTTCCTTCTTTGCAATTTCTCCTTTGAAAATTATATCACTCCATGCACTATTGTCTTAGTACTTTCATGGTATGATAATTAATGCTGGTTATTTGGAATGTTGGCAATTAAATGGTTCCTTAAAGTTTTTGAAAGTTGTGTACATCCGTATTTTTGTTCTAAGCTGTAGAAAGTATACCAATACATCAGATATTAGTACTTTTACCTACTACCTTTGCACCTTATGTACCTGTCTTTGTTTTCTAGCTAGCAATAGCAGGATTGCTTATGATTTGTAAATAAATGCTCAAAATGTGTTCATGCAAATCTATTGATAGTAATTTGAACGGAGTCTGCTATATGTGAACTGGACAAGGGGATTGTGATTCTGTGGCGGGTGGGGTGGGGTGCAAATAGAAGAAAAGTCTGACCAAATACATTTCATTTCAATGATGAAATGAAAATTATTCAGGGTTTGAACTTGTACATTGTTTGTTACTTGTTAGTATCTTTTAAATGTTATTTTACATTCTGTGTTTCTTTTTTTCCAGACCTTTATAGTATTGAATAAAGGGAAGGCAATATTCCGATTCAGTGCCACCTCTGCCCTATACATGTTAACTCCTTTCAATCCTCTTAGAAAAATAGCTATTAAGATTTTGGTACATTCATATCCTTTTCAAGTGGTTAGTCTAAAATTGTAGTCAATGAGATGTTACTTAGTTTTTAAATCATTCTCTGATGCATGTTCCAAGATCAACAGATCTATAGTGCCTTGTCCTTCTTCTCTGTACTATTTCTCCCTTTTTTTTTTTTTTTCTTTTCCCCTTTTTAGTGTTGTTTGTTTGTCATTGGTGGAAGCCAGATATCAGAAGCCAGATAACCAATCATCTTCCTTTACATTTTTTCCCGTGTCTTTCTTCTTCCCCCACCTATTTATTTTTTTCCTTCCCTCTTATTTTTCATGTAATCCTCACATCTTCTTTCATATTTTCCCATCTCACCACATTTTTTTCACAAATAACGGACATATTGCTCAAAATACTTTTAGTTCTTCACTGACACTGTGTTAAAACCAAATCTTTTATCCCAGTTATGTGCTCACATGAATATTTAGTGAAAATAGTTTCATTATTCCTTTTCATTTTTGTATTCAGATCCCACTTGCAGAAGGCTAGTTTGATAGAACTGCTTAGGTTTCTTGTCTTACACATTCTAAGTCCCGTATGTATCCAGCCTGTCATATTTATTTCTTGATCATTATTACCTTATGCATTTGTAATTCTGTAGATACTGTAATTTCAGTCTTCGAGTAGGTCCTGATATTTCCACATTATAGGTAGAGATTTGCAAAGGTAAATGGTCATCTCTCATTTTGTCTTTCTCAGTGTTTTGATGTATGACTACAATGGGCATCCCATTGGTCTGATCCCAAATACTGATACAAAGTCATTGAGGGCTTTGACTTCAAAAAGTTTTTTACTTAAGGAGCACATACAAATGTTTGCACACTTATATTTCAGAGGAGTCTACCATAACCACACTGAAAGCAGTTTTCTGTAGTGTTACATAGAGGTATCCTAAGATCATGTAGAATAAACTTTGGAAGGATTTTGTAATAATTTTAATATAATGGAAGTCTGATAATTATGATTACCTAATATGTGTTGAATGTTGTTATCAATGGCTAGCCTACAAATGACTTCAGAATCAGTCATAACACTGCATAGTCTGCTTTATATTTGCTTGCTAAAAGCGCCACTACAAATAACTATTTGAGAGTTATATGACATTCTGTAGCATGTAACAGAGCATTATTCAATTACATGGAGTAATGGAAGATCATGGAAGTAAGATGGAAGTAAGATGGTAACACATGTAGTGACCAAAGTCAGAATATTAAAAATCATTGTTTAACATTTTGGGAAGGTACATTCCAGTTATTTCTCACCTGATGAAAGAATAGTGAGGATTTTCAACCGTGAGAAGATATTTTTTCAAAAAGGGATTGCCTATCTACGTTATGCACTTGTGAAGTAGTCATAATACATTATTTATTATGTTTTAGAATACTGTCTTTTCTCTTCTGCTCCTTTCACTTATTAATTATACAGCAAGAAGCTACGTTCCAAGTAAAAGGTTTGAAATCTGTTTAATGAGATGAAAGACCTGGGGAATTGCTGGCTGTAATGTTGTTAGTTTGACACATCAGAAGGCAGAGGTATTTACTGTTGCTTGAAGGTTTTGTTTTGTTTGGTTAATGTAGACATATAAAGGGATGTGTGAGGAGAATATTACAGTACTTCCCACACTATAATACTCAGATTCCTAGAGTGGAGCACCATGTCAACCTACATTTTAGTTAAATAAACTAAAGCTCTTAAAGTCGAGTTTTGCTCTCTCTTAATTTTAGGTAATGGTGCCATCGTGTGGACATTTTGTGTATCATTGTGCGGTTTTCATTTCTGTGTTCCTATTTTCATTTCTAAGAATGTGTAAGTCCTGTGAGTGAAGGTTTGTAAATCCAGAGTCGTTCTGTCACAATCAGTTAAATTATTTATGACTTGGAATTTTTCTAGAATTTGCACTGAAGCAAAAACAACAACAAAAAACATACATAGAGAAAACAGGTCAGCCTGTTTTGTCTAGGTCATCCAACAAAATTAATGTTTTGTATTACTCCACTAGATTAGAAGCCACTACTTTAAATGTTCAAATTTTTGTTTCAAAAGAAAGAACTCATGTAAGTTAAGTGATTTTTTTTGCGTATATATATGTCTAGCTTTCTTTTAATTTTTAGTGTGTGGTTGTTCTCTTTTAACTAAAAAGCAGTGACTATGGATAACATACTCATATTTCCTGAGCATCAGTATAGCAGTGGAGGGATAAATAGCTCCTGATACTGGATATCTGCCAGGCCATGGTGTTGTTTGATATTCTTTTAATAAGATTTTCTGGCTTACATTCCTTAACTCTTAACCTACGTTATTCAGCATGCTTATCATGTGCACTATTTTGACCAACTGTGTATTTATGACCATGAGTAACCCTCCAGACTGGACAAAGAATGTAGAGTAAGTTAAATGGATTTTCTTTGACATTTCTTTGAATTCAGTAATTTGAAATAAACTACTGTTTATCATGTTATATTAATAAGGATGACATTTACTGACAACAACTACTTTGTGGCATATGCTTTAAACAGCCATTCAGTTGCCAGTTTCTTCTGTGTAAATCAATATATTTTCTAACACTTCCCTCATTACAGATTGTTAAATTTCAATTCTCCATTTGCAACATTAGATGGGTAATATAAGAAGATGAAGCTAGTCTTATGACCATGCAAAAAAGTGGATGATAAATATTTTACACTGCATTCTGTGTTGCGTCTTTGCAAGAACCTGGGGAAATGCACCCTCCTATCTCTTGCAGCAGCCATTACAGATAAAGAGTCCACTGGATGGTGTGTTTAGCATTGTACATCTTTCATTTACCAAAGACAGACCAATAATGAAATGTTAGTATGAAAAATAAGCTATTACAAAAGTATTTAAGGCATTGGCTAATCCTCCCATAGTAAGTAACAGCTAGAAAAAGAAAAGTTCCAATATGGTATCAACACTTTGGTCCCCATATACAATTGGCACAAAATTTTTTATGGTTCCAAGGCTGCAGTGTGAAACACTGCTCTTGATGGTGCTTCATTTTTGTAATAGCATTTTATGCTTCTGCTGCTTCTTCCCTCCTAACTGCTTTGGATGATAAGTACCAGTTTAATCTGTGGTAATCAACAGGGCTAATCATAGGGCTATTAAAGACAGTGTAGGCATTCTCATTTTGAGTTCAATATGAACTACATGCATTCAGGATGTCTGGCATTTTGTAAGTATTTATGAATAAAGATAGCTAGCTTGAATATTTCTTCATGTCATTATATTATGCCATTTATATATATAATGGAAGTCCTGTCATCGGTTGAGTAAAGTTGTGCAGGAAAAAAACATTTTTTATAGTGATTGAACTGAAGAAAGTTCATACTGGAAAATTGGTTTCAGGTTGAGTCAAGTCTGAAAAGCAGTTCAAATCTTTTAAATGGTTTAATTTGAAAAAGTCTGTTTTATCGTTTTTTCCATTAAAGATACAAATGAAAGTAAATTTCAAAATGACATCATTTGGAGATAGAAAATTTAAGTGGCTCAGAATGACAGAATTAAACATTTTAGCCTTTTATGTTTCAGCCACATTTTTTTTTTTAGTAGCTGAATTTTATTGAAATTGGTAAATATTTTTGGTTGTTCTTGCACAGGATTTTGCATCTGAAAACACTGGGTTTGTTTCAGTACTATGCCTGCCTTGCTGAAGGTGCAGTACTGGGTACAACTACTCTGTAACAAAGTCAATGAGTGATGCTGAGAGGTTAACAGGTTGTGAGATCATGGTACTGTCCAGTATTTCAGTATAAAAACAATATTGAAGAAATACACTTTTAGACCGGAAGCAACTTTTGAAATCACTATGTATTTACATGTATTTTCTTACAACATTGATTTAGATTGGACATAAACATGCACCAATGAAGTAACAGGGAATTTTACATCTGATTCATTGGTGTAGATTATAGAATCTGATCTTTGGCCTACGGATTGTGATGTAGTCTTATAATTGTAATTTGATTCCTACTTCTCCCTTAAGTAATAAATTGTGCAGATGTTTAAAGTTGGTTGTATTTTGCATTAAATTTTTAATGCCACTCAAAGAGAAGAAGATAGGACTAAAGAGCATACTGTGTACAGAAAGCATAAATGTGTTTCTATAAACTCTGTCTTGCATATTTTTCTTAGATACACATTCACTGGAATTTATACCTTTGAATCACTTATTAAAATTCTTGCAAGGGGCTTCTGCTTAGAAGATTTTACATTTCTTCGAGACCCGTGGAATTGGCTAGATTTCACTGTCATTACATTTGCGTAAGTCTCCTTTTTTTTTTTAAAAAAAATATCTTTCTGATAGCATGAAATTAGTGACTAAAAATTGCCTCATATTTTGTCAGCCAGAACATTTGGAGCCTGGACTTCCTGCGGTTTCAATATGTTTCTTCTACCTCTTTTACACATTTTAGTATTTCTAACTGAGCATGTGCTGCAGAGGCCAGCATGGTGTGTCAGCCTGTTAGAATTGTGAATGCCATCAAGCCTGAACTGTTCATATCCTGTCTCCTTTCTGCATACCAGAATTAAAGGAATCATTCTGACTTCCTGCTAGAAGCTGACCAAATTAGGTTGCAAAAATCAAGTGAATGTGGTTTACTTTGACAAAATTTAATTTAATTTTATGGTCAGAAGGATATTTATAACGCAGGCAAAATACAGTGAACGCTGAAAAGGTCTTAATCAAAGACCCAAGCAAATAGAATAAAATCTGCCTCAATTCTGAGTAACTGTGATTTAATCCTACAGGTATGTAACAGAATTTGTAAACCTAGGCAATGTTTCAGCTCTTCGAACTTTCAGAGTATTGAGAGCTTTGAAAACTATTTCTGTAATCCCAGGTAAGATGTAGTTGGTGTAAGGTGTTAGGCCCCTCGTTTCTCCAATTGTTATTTGTGTGCTGTCATTGTGTTTGTGTGTGAACTCCCCTATTACAGATATGTGACAGAGTTTGTGGACCTGGGCAATGTCTCAGCGTTGAGAACATTCAGAGTTCTCCGAGCTTTGAAAACAATATCAGTCATTCCAGGTGAGAGCTAGGTTAAACACTGAGGCTGACTTTTGTTCTACAGAGGCTGTACTCACGTTTTTAAAACATAAGCCTTGTTTGCTACACATTGTTAACAAAATAAAAAAGCAGGAATCAAGATACAATTTTATTTAGATTGATTTTTGCTTTTTTTATTAGCTGTGTTTTCTTTTCAAAAAATCAGCCTTTGAGTTTAACAAATTCTTGCATGAGATATTTGCAGTAAACAGCCTATGTGATTTGCATCTTATGACATCAAGCTTTCCTTTATATGTTTTAAATATAAATTAATTTTAAGCTTTCATATTGATGCAAATTTTATCATTTATTACAGGCACTTGATATATCAACTTTAACTCAGTTTCAAATGTCATATATAAAAAATTAATCTCTAAAGGATAGCATGGGCCATGCATGGGGAATTGTTTTAAAGATGTCTTTCTTCTCCAAACCATCATCCCTCTCATATCGTAAGAACATTATTATTAGGTTATCTTTAAAATAAGAATTTATTATGTCTTTGTAATAGGTTTATAAATGCAGAATAATTTTTGAAAAGTTCATATAAGAAAGGTTTGGGCAAGAAGCATCAGCAAAAGCAAACAGTACTTTCCTATGTAAGGTTGAGATATAGCATGAGTAATAAAATCACTTGTTTTGGCATAAACAATGTGTTTGGTAATAGCTACTTTTTATTTCTGTACACTCTAGAATAAGCATAAATTTACAGCTTTTCACTCATCTTCACAAGTAACCAGTCTTTTCATGGGTATTATTGTATCACAAACATTAGACTCATTTAGTTGTCATTCTGCATGAAATCTAGAAAAAAAACACATGATTTTTTGTGTGTTTAGTATGTTTAACATCATCATAAAAATCTTTTCTCTTTGCAGGCTTGAAGACTATCGTGGGAGCCCTAATTCAGTCTGTGAAGAAGCTCTCAGATGTTATGATCCTGACTGTGTTTTGTCTGAGTGTATTTGCACTAATAGGGCTGCAGCTGTTCATGGGCAACTTGAGGAATAAATGCCTGCAGTGGCCTCCAGACAATTCTACTTTTGAAACAACTGTTATTTCCTACTTTAATAGCTCTATAGGTGAAAATGGCACATTTATTAATACAACAATGACAACATTTAACTGGGATGAGTACATCGAAGATAGAAGTAAGAATGATACCATTTACTGTATTATTTTTTCTGAAACTTCTTAAAAGTTACAAAAGCATATCAGTATCTTTTCACTGCAATTAAAATGTTGATTCCTAGTCAAGAAACATAAAAGCACTTACAGTTTTTGCAGATTATAGTTTTAATTTTCATTTAAAAAATAAACACTTTGTGTTGTAAATAAAGCAACAGTCAAAATGTAGTTTAATATATTCATGATATTGTACTGGGTACCAACAAAACTTTTTTTTGTTTGTTTTTAACCTTCTACTGTGTAGGACTTTAGAGTAAATCGAAGTTGTGTGTAGGACTTTTAGAGTAAACCCACACTGGAGCACAATGCAGAAATATCCTCCTGAAATAGTGTAACAGTTCTAATATGGGATCTGAAATCTGTATAGCTAGATATAATAGCAAGATAATGCCCCAAATCATAAATCCACATTTGGACATCAGTTATCTCACTAATCCTACCGCAGCATGTAAATGAAGCTGCACTGTTTGTTCTGGAACTTGGTTGAGAACATCTCTGCACCATACTCCCTTGCACAGCACAAACATGTCTTTATGAGTATACTGGTCCTATGCATCTAAACATAGCAAAATAAAAACCACATTACATGTTATGTATCTTTTCATTTGTTTCTAATCTGTTGAAAATCAAGAAACTAGTATTTTTTTTCTCTGTTGTACCACGTAATAAGTGTTTTCACCTGAGAATTAAGGTAGTTTAGTTAATGTCACTGTGTTAACAGTGACATCTATAATATATCTGCTCTGTTAACAGAAAAGTCTTAAAACTCAGAACAGCTCTGAAAGTATCCCTAGTGCATTGCTATTCTGTCTTTCATAATGGAAAATAGCTTCAGTCTCTCCTATTTATATATAGTTAATGTATTTAGAGTTTTAACTTTGTAATTAGGCACAATCTTTTTTTTTAATTTTATATTAAAAAAATAATTTTTTTTTTTTTTTAATTGTTATAAAGTCTTCATAAATGTTGTAACTGATGAATACATCACTGAAAGTTAGGATCCCTCATTTTAACAGCTAAATGATTTTGGATCCAAGTCTGGTTGCTTTATATACTTTTTAATATACTTATGCTTATACTTCTTAATAGACTTTTTAATATACTTATACTTTAATATATTTATGTATGCTTTTTAATATACTTATCATTTCAGCATGCTAGTAGTCTCATAAAAATGCAGGCTTTGAGAAGATTTTGGATGATAACCTGTTCTTAAAAACCTCCGAAAAATAAATTCTATTGCTATTCTAATCTATTCAATTCTATTCTATCTCATTCAATTTCTTTCCATTCCATTCCCTCTTGAGCTGCTTCTAGTACTACATCACACAAATAGAAAGTTTTTCTGACCTAAGTTTTCTGAATTTCAAATACTGCTTCTTCTGTGATCTTAAGAATAAGATAATAATAGTCTACTTTATATTAATCTTTACAACATTTTAAAACTGTAATCTTTTCTCTGGTGTTTTCTAAACTAAGCAAACCTATTTTCTTTGTTTCATCTTCTCTGTATCTCTTTGACAATCTTTGCTTTTCTGGACTGTTTCCAATTAGTCTGTTTTATTATGGTTTTCATTTGTTTGTTTTAAGTAAGGTGCTCAAATCTGGTACTTACTCCTCTAGTAAAGGTACAACGTAGTGAGAAGTAATTAGCTCATGCCACAGATCTGACATTCCTATTAATACATCTCAAAATTACACCATTTTTGTAATGTGATGTATTGTTGATTCACAGTCAACTTGTGGTTCATGACAGTCACTGCATCTTTTTGTACAGCAACGGCTGTGGCCAGGTCCTATCTGTTTTGCATGTATGTATTCCATTTTGTCTTGTCAACTGTAGTGTTCTCCACTTGTCTCTGTTGAAATAAATCCAACTGCTTTTAGACGAGCTTGTTAGTTTGCAAAAGTCATTCTAAATTTCAGTCATCTCCTCTCCTAGCTTTTTGTATTCAAAATTTTTTTTGCTTTTTTTTTTTTTTTTTTTTTTTTTTTTTGTATTAGGTCTCATCTTGAGCTGTTAATGAAACTTGTTATAAAAACTGTGTATAGTGCAGATCCTTTGAAGATCTTCAGAAAATGCCCTTCTGAATTGACAGTGGGTCACTGGCAACTGTTTTATCAGAATCATTTTTCAAGCATTTTCTGATGATTCCAGCTGGAACATATCTCCCTTACTTGCTTATGAAAGTGTCATGTAGGACTTGTACCTGTGACTACTGTCCTGACGTTGACAAAGGAGGATACAGGAATAGTTTTATGTACAGCTAATTTTTAATAAGCTCGTATTGACTTTTTTTTTTTTTTTTTTTTACTTTATCAATATCATCTTTATATTGAGAAATCGATCATTTATTTATTTATTTATTTATTTCAAAATACTGGGCTGAGAATTGAGCTGACTTGACAGTTTATCTGGATACTCTGTTTACCAGAGGAGGAGCTGTGCTGTGCAGAAATGTGAATTGGGCACACAGGCAATTTTGAAAATTCAGCTTGGTGCCTATCTTAATCTTTATACATTCTAAGCTTTTTAAGTAGGAGTAGATCTCTCACAGGGTATGACTATGCAAGCACCTAAATATCTAAAAACCCATTGTCTTCTCATCTTATGTCGGAGAATAGAAGGCAGATGCAGAAGTGATGTGCACAATCTCTTTCTCATTAACATAAGCAGATTTTATGCTGTCTCCATCATATACTGGTTGTGACAGAGCAGAAGCAGTCAATAGGAACTGGTTGCAATTCCCTGCTTGTCTCTTTAGCATTAGCCCTCAGCTTGTTCATGCCAGCTAAGTCAGTCCATGCCAGCTGGCAGTAGATCTCAAGGAAGGAACCATCTGTTTCCTGAGAACAGCCAGAGCATACCTAATTTTGGCAACTTTAGTTTAATATGCCACCTGATCCAAAAATCACCACTAGAGATTCCCATTTTGCTATAAGAGCTCCAAACAAGCAATTGATGGCAAATTGGTTTTAATTTTCTGCATCAAAACAGAGAAAGGAAAGGTGGGAGTGGCTGGGAGAGGAGCAGGAGCAGAAGAAGGACAAGGAGAAAGAGGAGAAAAGAAAGAGAAAAAGAGAAAGAGGGAGGATAGAGAAAGAGGGAAAGAAGGAAAGAAAAAAACAGGAAAGAGAATGAGACAGAAAAAGAAAGAAAAAGGAAGATTGTTGCAGGGGCTTTTTAAACTTTCATCTCTTTAAATTAATTTTAACCTCATTTTATTTGTTAGCCTATTAACAAAATGCATATAGATACTTCAGGTACACTTCTCTGCTATAGAATTTGGTGTAGGTTTTTTTTTTTTTTTTGGTCATGTATAATAAAAGCTTTGTTTTGCCTTCCACTGCTCAAGTCAAGATCCACTTAAAAATACCTCATGCATGTTGTGTTGTGTTTTCATGCTGCAAAAACTTCAGTACTTTTTCCAGTAATATTTGGATAAACTAGTATGGAATCAATAGTTTTAAATGAGTAACTCTAAATGGTATATGCAAAAATGCTTGAAAAATGCAGGGAATTGCTCTCCTTATTTGTCGTGTTTTCCTGGTATACATTCACTCATTTGCTGACATAAACAATTTGTTAATCCATCATTTGTATTCTTTCTCAGTTGTGTAGGTTAAACACAGAATAAATCATATGACTACCTTTCTATTCTCTAAAGAAAGACCAACTTGAAGACTATATAATTTTGCTATCAAAACAGTATTTTCCTTTTTTTTTTTTTTTTTTTTTAATCTCTGATCATTGTATATTGCAGTTAAACAGTTAGCTCTGCTTATTTCTTCAAAGTGTAAAAGTTTTTGTCATAGTTCAATTTCCCTTAGGGTATAAATTATGTCTTTCTCATCATCCTATTCATTTTTTTTTTTAAACAGATCATTTCTATTTCTTGGAAGGACAAAATGATGCTCTGCTGTGTGGCAATAGCTCAGATGCAGGGTAAGAAAACGGTCGTCATTTTTCATAGTGCATCAAGAAAGAATAATTAGCTACTTAGAATAGCTTAGGTAGCTAACTAAAGCATCAACTGTACCTTAGAGTTTCAAATTACCAATGTTTGGGGATATGAAGCCATACCTAAATATAACCATCTATGTGATTTGAGTTTACACAGGCACTTTCTTCAGAATTTTAGGCTAATTTTGTAAAGGTAATCCCATGGATCCTAAGTGCATAAATGTTACTGCCATTTGGCTGACGACTGTTTATCGTCAGCCGTTCTAGTTGACATTCTTCTCTTGCTTTCTTGATGGAAATTTGTTGATAAGAAAAATTGTGGGGAAGGGTTGATTGCTGTTAGTTATATTATTAAAGTACTGAAATATCAATAGGAAATGGAATTAAAAACTAAAAACTGATTAAGATACATATTTTTATCCTAGGTATGTAGAATAAAATTTTACTTGTTCATAATTTCATTAGCAACTGGTACTCCTGAACAATTTTGTGATTTTCTATAGAATATCGTAATTTAGAGTAGTTGTTAAAAATAGCATTTCCTCTTCTTTTGTAGTCAATGTCCAGAAGGATATATATGTGTGAAAGCTGGTAGAAACCCCAACTATGGCTACACAAGTTTTGATACATTCAGTTGGGCATTCTTGTCACTGTTTCGATTGATGACTCAGGACTTTTGGGAGAATCTTTACCAGCTGGTGAGGACTTATTAAAATAAACAGCACCATCACCAATACCATTACTACATAGTACTTGCATAGTTATTTTCATTCACGTGTCCCTAAGGCCTTTGGGACACAAATCATCTTCTATTTCATATATGTAAGCTATCTAAAACAACAGGGGCCTTGTCCATGATTTAGGTTTCCATGTGCTATTCAAATACATAGTAAGAAATAGCTGTTACTTTATGAAGGTGGTTAAGAATTATTGTTTCCTTTTCACAAATGAGTAAATGAATTTGTTAATGCTTCTTGCCCAAACGTGGTGTAAATAGATGCTAGTTAAATTGATTTGCAGTCTAGTACAAATATGTTATCTTTGAGAAGGTTACATCTTGTCCCTGAACTATACAGATCCTTACCCTGAAGGACAGTGATGTTGTGCAGCATGACATTTTGTATACTGCATTGTCTTTGTGGCACTGTAGTTTGGGACTGATGAGAGAAGAAGGTAAGATGCTGGCTAGTGGCCCCACTACTGTTAGATTTAAAGGTTATAATACAAAGGTGTAATTGTGGCAGCAACTTCTGTAACATGTTTATCATTAGTAGAAATTCTGAAGTACTCAAGCTGCAGAATGTTATTCACCTTGACCATAGCAGACATAAAACTTGTGTTTTTGCACATGTAGCCAGGATGTAATACTAGCTACTTGTATGTGGAAAAAAATAGCTAAATCATCTTGTGCTAACATAGAGCAATCTTACAATGTATTTCTAAAATATAACACAGATGCAATAGTATGTAAAAGTCTGCTAAAAATGTGTATTATTTCCTTTTTCTCCAGACACTGCGTGCTGCTGGGAAAACATATATGATCTTTTTTGTTTTGGTCATTTTTCTGGGCTCTTTCTACCTGATTAACTTGATCCTGGCTGTGGTTGCCATGGCCTATGAAGAACAGAATCAAGCAACCATGGAAGAAGCAGAACAGAAAGAAGCAGAATTTCAGCAAATGCTGGAACAACTGAAAAAGCAACAGGAAGAAGCTCAGGTAATTGTAAAGTAGAATTGCTTTTGCCATTCATGATTGTGATTGAATGTTCACACCTGAGAATAGTTTCAGTCCCCTACTTCTGAATATTACCTCCTCTCTCATAAATTTAAAAAAAAAAAAAAAAAAAAAAAAAAAAGAGAGAGAGAGACAACCAGTAAACTAAAATTTCAAACAAGAGATTGAAAATATTTTTTTACTGTGAGGGTGACCAAGCACTTGAACAAGTTATCTAGAGATGTTGTGCGATCTGCATGCTTGGTGATAAACAAAAGCTGTCTGGACATGGTCCTGGGCAACTTGCTTTCTGCTTTTGGTGATCCCGTCTGCACTGGGGAGTTGGACAAAATGACCTCAAGAGGTCCCTTCCAACCTCAACCACTCTGTGATTCTGGAAATTGAGGTGGAGATAATAAACCAAACAAACAGGAATTCTTATTTAAGTGACAGAAACAAAACTACTGTTGTTGCTGTGGGAGCAATATTTTGTTTCAGCAACATTTGGCTTTTTCTCTTCTGCAGCTCTCACAGCGTAAGTAGTGTTCAAGTTTTAAATAAAACTGGAAAAAGTGGAGAAAATGGAGAAAATGCTTCTTCTACAGATGTCATGATTACATACTGATTTGAAACTTCTTTTCTTTGTTTGAAAACTCTGAAATCTTTAATAGGATAATAGATTATGTCTGCTTGGCATGTGGCCACACAGAACAGAAGTTGAACTATGTCTTCCGTGTGATCAAATGACTAAAGCCAGCAATAGGGGTTTGTTTGTTTGTTTTTACTACAGATTGCAAATAAATATTAATCAAATGCTTCCCAAATGTTTGACTTCAAGCAGCAACAGATCACTAATAGCCTGCAGTTAAACTCAAATCTCCGGTGATTGTTTGCAACACTGAAATTAATAATGTCACACCAACTATTTAGTAGACTAGAGAGTATTGCAAATCCAGCAAAATGGTGCAAGAAAACTTTGCTTCCCATTAACAGGGATTTTCCTGTTGCTTCAGTCTTTTTTCCTTAATTTACATAGTTTTTCAGGTGAAAAACTCACTGTGACATATTGCTCCAATCTGAAAGAGGTGCTTGTTAACTTGGTTCTACTGACAGCACATTTCTCCCTTGGGCTGCTTTAACTGCTGGTTTATGGAGCAGTGGCAAATTATGGTTCCTGTGGTATTTCACAAATTATACTTCTTATGATACACCGGGTTCAATGAAGCGGGATCACTGCTTTTATTTCAAATTTATTATTTTTTTAAGAGTAGCAATAAATTTAAAAATACTGAGTGGTGTGTATTTGTATAAATGTAGTAAATTGCATATGTGCTTGTACATATAGGCAGCAGCAGCAGCTGCAGCAGCTGACTCAAGAGATTATAGTGGAGTAGGTGGAATAGGTGGATTCTCTGAAAGTTCTTCTGAGGCATCAAAACTGAGCTCAAAGAGTGCTAAAGAGAGGAGGAATAGAAGAAAGAAAAAAAAGCAAAAAGAACAGTCTGAAGGCGAGGAAAAGGATGAGGAAGAATTTCGCAAATCCGAATCAGAGGACAGCATCAAAAGGAAAGGCTTCCGATTTTCCATTGAGGGGAATAGACTGACATATGAAAAAAGATTCTCTTCCCCACACCAGGTACCACAGTATTTTTACCTCTTAACATCTTTGTAGTCTAGTCATCGTAGAAACAAACCCCCTGTAATGCAGTTTGGTCTGTTTTTGCAAAAGATACCACAGACTCTAAGTATCTTAAGTCAAAATATAACCAAGCTAATAATTGCAATCAAAGATGAAACTGTAAGAATTTGAGAGATTTTGTTGAATTAATGTCTGAAAAATCAAAGTAATGTGTATTAGTTAGAATGAGTTGTATTTGCAAGTTTCTTCATGAAAAAGAGCACGACAAGGTGGATGTATTCAGAATGATCAGTGGCTTCAAAATTTGGTGCATACATATGAAGGAATTTCATGTTTTCGATGAGAAGAGTGTTAAATTTGGGGTGCAAAAAATGTTAAATGTATCATAAATGTTCAAGTGAAATTTGGCAAATTAATTGATGTGAAAACCCTTAATAGTGTTATCTTAAAGGTGGAAATATCTGTGGCAAAGTGGCCTTGCATGTGTTCTCCCTACATTGATACATCAGTGACTCAAGAAGAGTGCCATCTGCATCTCCCATTGAGACATTTATTTCATCTGATAGCTTTGTTATGTCATCCATTCTACAGTTATCAGAAACTCCGCTTCATTCGCCCACCTCAGACTGTCCCCTCAGCTGTTCGGGTCTAGATCTCACATCCATTCCATTCTTTTTCTGCCCCTTTGTGTGACTTTTGCCTCAATATGTCTCTTCCTTTTAACCCCACATTCTTGATTCTCCCTGGTCTTTATGAATTGCTTTCCCCTTCTTTTTAGTAACTATTTCTAAATTCCTTCCCTTTTTATCCTCTTCTATTCCTGTCTCTGGAAAGCCTGTTTCATCACTAAATATAACATGTGCATCCATGTTCTTTCCATATATCACCTTCTCCAGCTCCCATTCTCAGAGAATCTCAAACCTCTTCATCTGTTACTCTCTTATTAAGGACTTTCCTCCTTTGATCAGACTGCGGTGGGACTGTAATGTTTCTAGCTTCCCATATCTACCAAGTCTACTCCTTGCACTTCCTCCCTAACATACTTTTTATTTTTTTTCATAGTGCTGCATCCATTATTTTTTCTTGGTCTGATATTGTTTTATGTTTTAACTGTCTAACTTTGTAAGACTTCATTTCTGAATTTAATTCATGATTTATTCTATTCCTTATACAAATCTTCTCATCTGTATCCATTGACTTCAACTTCATGTTGAAGACCCATCTGATCCTGTAGGTCCTTATTCTTACTCATGTCTTCATTCAAACTGCAGCCTTATTCAGCTGCAGCTCAATTCATCCATACTTTAAGAAATGAAGCATACATCATCCAACTTGCTTCTCTTACCTTTTCATCTCTAAGTTCATATACAGCTGTTTACTATAATAGTCTAGTGCTTCCCTCTCCTCTGGTTTTCCAACCCCAGTTCCTTCCCACTCTGTGTTCTAGCTACCACACTTAACAGAAATTCCACTCACCACAGTTTTTAATAACCTTTTCCTAGACAAAACTCAGGTTTATATCTCATTTTTGACATCTTCCTTGACATTTCACGTGCTTTCAATGTAACTGACCATTATGTTCTTCTTGAAAACTTATTCTTCCTAACATTCATTATTTCGTCTCCTCTCGGTTCTGGTTTAGTTGTGCTTTAGAAGATTCCTTTACCTTCTGACAGTTTTCTAAGGGATTTCCACAAGGCCCTGTTGCTATTTCCCTACTCTCTCTTTTTTATTTATTTATTTATTTAATTAATTTTATTATTATTTTTTTATTTTTAACTCTACTCTGGACCCACAGCTGTGAACAATTTTTAACTTGGACCTCTTTCTGTGTCCCAGTTACTGCTGTATTCATCAAGAATGTTGTTACACAGAACACTAACCTATCTCATTGCTTTTAGCTAATCTGCTAGTTAACATACCTACCTATAGATATTTTCAATACTGTAAAACATACTGTGCTTAAAGCTCATCCCAACCTACCTTGTCTACTTACGGTAAGCAAATCAAGTCACAGCTTTGACTGACCCATGCCAGCATCCATAACCTCCTGTTAAATTTTCAAACTAGTTTTTTTGAGCTCTTTCTGGTGTGCTGCCCCCCATGCTTGGAAGAATCTTCCATGAGTTTCCACAGAACACTTCATTGCTTTCCTCAAATCCCTCTTTAAAACTCTCTTTTACCATGCTGCCTACAGAAAGCTTAACAGGGAAGTGACTTCAGGTGAGCTAAGACCACTGTTTATCATACCCATCAATTTTGCCTCTTCATATTCCCTCTCTTTTTGTATCCATCTGTTGTGTTACACTTAGATAATTTATTTGCAGAGAGTGGCCTTTTGTTCTGCATTTTGCAATGCCTAGAACAATGGGACTCAGGTCCATAAAAATAGTTGCAGAAGAGAAACAGACACTGCTTTGTTATGTATCCTCTCTGCTGTTCATAGTGGTCTTGGGTGAAATCAGGTGCTAATGCTGGTCATTCAAGTCAAGAGAATCACTAACATGAATTAAAGTTAAGCACATGTATAATTGCAAGATTGGAGCTTTATTTTGACTGATCCTGAAAAGATCCACCCATAGCAAAACATTTACTCATATGAGTAATCTGATGAGGATTAGTGAGACTGTTCATAGAAATATGCATACATATCTTTGCGTATTCAGGATAACTAACATTTTGAAAATAATAAAAATCTTATTGGGGCCTATTTGAACAATACCTGAAAAAAAAAAAATTAAACTGGGCAGTATTTGGGAGCTACTTCTGTGCACAGACTGAGTCACAGGAAATATGCCAAAAAAATTATTTACTCAGCCTGTCAGACTAATCCCAACCTGGATAAATAGTGTCTAGATGTGCTTACTCAGTTTATGAACAGTTGGTAATAAAGCAGGCAGAATGGCAGAGGAAGCAATTCTGTCAAGCAGTTTCTTTTACTGTAATTAAACTGGTTGTTTTCATATAGCCAAAGTAGTAAAATAACTAGTCTTTGTCTGTCACTTATGTGCTCTTTGTTTACTACCCAAAAGGGAGTGTACTGGGGGAGGTTGTATATTAGGGTTGTTCATTTCCTTGTAGATGACCTTACCCTTTAAGACATATTAACACTGTGTTTTTTTCCCCTGTATGAAAGTGTTGTATTTAACATAATTTTCAATCTGATAATCGCTGTTTTATTTGCCTACAGTCTTTGCTGAGCATTCGCGGCTCCCTGTTTTCCCCAAGGCGCAATAGCAGAACAAGTCTTTTCAGCTTCAGAGGTCGAGCAAAGGATGTAGGATCAGAAAATGACTTTGCTGATGATGAGCACAGCACTTTTGAAGACAATGAGAGCAGAAGAGATTCTCTCTTTGTTCCTCATAGACATGGTGAACGGCGCAACAGTAACATTAGTCAGGCCAGTAGGTCATCCAGGACAGTACCTCCGCTTCCAGTGAACGGGAAGATGCACAGCACTGTGGATTGCAATGGAGTAGTTTCTTAGGTCGGTGGGCCTCCAGCTCTGACAATCACCTACTGGACAGCTTCTGCCAGAGGTGATGATTGATAAAGCAGCCACTGCTAGCAATGTAAGGAAGTCTGCAGTAGCTCAGGCATTATGTCCTCTCCCTGTGTAACCAACTACTGTTTCTATGAAATTTAGTCACTTGAGAAAAATTCCCTTTTTGGCCAAGATGTGAATGCTCCTTTTATATATTCCAGTTATAAGCTGAAGAAGAAACTGAAGTTGTCTAGCTCTCATTAACTAGATAAGTGAAAATATATGTTAGTTCACTAGAATCAACAAAATAGCATAGGAAACCATTGAATAAATGTAGCACATGTCATCTAATAACCCATGTGTTCATTATACTAACTGAAGAGGTTATGTATTTGCATATCAGACAGGATATCAAAATTTATATATGTATATGTGAATTATATTAATGGAATATATTAAATGAGCATTTAACCTCCCACTGACCATACCTGAAACTTTTAATATAATATCTGATAGGACAACTTATGCTAGTTAGTGTTCCTATTGAATTGATAATTTTCCTAGTGATTTTTTTTTGGTGATGTCAACATTAAGAAATATTTTTGTCTTATTTGTTTTGAAATGTGTGCTAGGAAGTTAATAACTTCAAAGTTATCTTAATAAAATACACTTATACTTTGTACTCTTACAGCTAGCTGTGTGAGCTGTGCATTTTCATGTTTAGAAAAATACTTCACTGCCTAATATGAAGGATATATATGGCAGAGTTCACTGACAAGCATTATGGAACTTTTAAAGTAAAAATGCATGAATCTGTTTTAAAGTCTCAACCCTGTTTCAGCAAAATAGTTAAAAGCACATTCTCTGAGCACAAGAGCAGTCCTACAGATGCATTTGACCATTTGCTGTATACAAAGATAGGCATTACATTATTTTCTTGCAAAACAACAATGTAAATGGAGCATGAGGCAGGACACCAGAGTGTTTGAAACATTTTACTTTTATAATAATTTACAGTGTTATGAAATGAAAAATTGATAGGGTAGTTTATCAGTGTTTTATTTTCAGGGCACTACTACAGAAACTGACTTAAGAAAGAGACGGTCTAGTTCTTACCATGTTCCTATGGACTACCTAACAGATCCTAGTGCAAGGCAAAGAGCAATGAGTATAGCCAGCATGCTTACAAATACAATGGAAGGTATGTAAAATAGAATTTTTGTATTATGATACAATTACTATTAAATGTATGACACACTAAGTGTTAGTGGTGTTTAAAGGTAGCTATGTGAACCTAGAGGTAAAGACGAGGTGAGGTTTGTATATAGGGGTAATTATTTTGTTTGTTTGTTTATTTTTTAATATGGACTGATATATTTGGAAAAGAAATCAAGCTTTCAGTATAGGTTTGACATGGAAGCAGCAAGCTTCCAAGAAAAATGCAAGCAGAAAGCAATTGATCAATGCAGTGTTTCTCTAGAGGAGTTGTGTTTAGGGTAAAAGTTCTATTTAGATTACTGAAATGGCTATGCTTCTTGCAGTAGAAATATCCCCTTCTACCAGTTCACCAGACATGCTGTTTCACAAAGGAAAGATAACATTGCTCTTTCTGTAAGACTAAATACAATGATTCCAAAACATGGAATTAAAAAACAAAGGGCAAAATGTTGTTCTGAGGCTTATATGACTATGCCCAAGATAGCAAATGGGCACGTTTGCACATTTGGGCCATAATTTTGTCTAAATGGTTGTCTCACTTTAGACTCTTTCTAAGAGTTATCCTTCCTGAGTAAAATTTGATATATTTTATTCATTCTATACATGCCAGATTCCTAAGGCAAATTTTTACTTTGCATCCTATGCAGCATTTATTTGTAAGTGGTTATTTTATATATTGAATATTTGGTATTCATTTCACATCAAATCTAAAATATAGTGGAACAGACTATTTTATTTATTTATTTATTTATTTATTATTTATTTATTTATTTATTTATTTATTTTTGACTGGACGTTAGCCTTGGTTTCAAAAGAAAATACGTAGGTCTAATAAGCAGGACTGTAATATGTTTAAATAGAGAAATATGTTTAAAATGTTATTTACCTTTTTCTCTCTAGAACTTGAAGAATCAAGACAGAAATGCCCACCATGCTGGTACAAATTTGCTAACACTTGCTTGATTTGGGACTGTTGCACTCCCTGGCTGAAAGTCAAACATATTGTAAATTTGATTGTGATGGACCCATTTGTTGATCTGGCCATTACTATCTGCATTGTTCTTAATACCCTGTTCATGGCCATGGAACACTATCCAATGACAGAACAGTTCAGTGGTGTGCTTTCAGTAGGAAACCTTGTAAGTCTTTCATGATGTACAATGTATGTCAAATGCATTTTTCTTAAATAATTCCTCATGTAACCTATGTAGCGTATGTTTAAAAGAAAACGTTAACTAGGTATTAATAGGCTTGGGATTATTGAATTTAAATTTAAGCTGTAAAGTGGCCTCTTTGTTGACATTTGTGGATTTATCCATTCTTGCTTTAAGGAATTTAATTCTGCTTCCTTTGTAAAAGGTGGTAAGATTTATTGAATCAATATACATTTTGATTTTTAGAACCCTCAGCTTCTGTCATTGAAGCTAGTTACAGAAATTTATGTAATGTTTTCTCCGGAGATGAACACTTACAAACTGAAAGAATCTTTGGATCCAATCCCACACCTTTTCTGCTCCTCACTAGCACCTTCTAATGTCCCTGTCTGTAGAGGGGAAAAACCCAGTGAGCACAGCATATATTCTGTGACTTCACAGAATGAAATAGGTGATGAAATAGGATGACAGTGCTATTAACTTTTTTTCTTAATAAAATTAATTGTCCCTCTTACAAAGTTATCTTACCCCTAGAAGCAAAAAGATGAGATGTCACAAGGACAAAGATGATATTTGAGAAGAAAAAAATGAGTATTAAAATCAGAAGAGATTCTATGTATCAGTATTTATGCATGTGTATTAACTGCATGAAAACATTTTTCCCCTTTCTTCTTTGGCAACCACACACTGAGATGCATATGTAAGCTTCAAATCTGAATTTAATTCCTAACCAAATCTATTGCAATATAGGGAAGGTATTCAGATTCATCATGGATTGCTCGCTGAGCAAACCTAACAAAGGTTGAATCTGACAGTTTTATTATATAATATTTTATATATAAGATATAAACATTATAGTATTTTCTCATTAAAATGGACTAAGAAACTGTATTTTCCTTGCAGGTGTTTACTGGAATTTTCACAGCAGAAATGTTTCTCAAGATAATTGCCATGGATCCTTACTATTATTTCCAAGAGGGCTGGAATATTTTTGATGGTTTTATTGTGAGTCTTAGTTTAATGGAGCTTGGCCTTGCAAATGTAGAAGGATTATCTGTCCTTCGATCATTCCGATTGGTAAATATACTAAATAAAATACGTTTCTATATTTTTTTTATATATTTGTGCATTTATGTCATGCATTTTTCATTCATACGTTATATATTTGGCTGAGTCAGAAGTTCCTTGCATAAGAACTTACAAAATACGGAATTCCATACCACTTAATGGCAAATATTTATTATGTCAAGTTTGTTTTATACATTATCTTGATAATACCTATTTCTCCTTCAAAACATTGTCATGATCAATTTTGTTTGCAGCAGGGGTGTGCTTTAGGAATTAACCTTTTAAATAGTGGTATCTTTTAGAGTCTTTTTTTTTTTTTTTTTTTTCATAAATGAGGGAATAAAGAATGCAAGAGCCACAGACCATCACAACCTGTGACTGAAGAAGATAAGTAAACCACTTAGTAATAACTAATTAATTAATAAAAGTTTATCAACTATTTAGCTGATAAGCTTCCATACCAGTTTGCTTACCATAAGCATCCAGTTTGCTTACATGGTTAGTTTTAGAAGAAAGCAGTGTTAAGAATTTTCTTTGGATAGAAAATATATATTTTCTGTTCTGAAATCACTAGAGTATCTCTGTCTGTTGTTAGATACCTCTGACATGAATAGGAACTTGAAAAGACTTGGTCTTGCTGAAGACTGGGCAAGGATGCAATTTGATATTCAAATCCTTTTTAAAAAGACCTAAACAATAAGAGAAATTAAACTAGAGTTCCTGGTCATCAACTCCTGCCTTAAATAAAGCAACCCTCCCAAAAATAATTAAATAAATCCCCTCTGAAAAAGTTTTTTTTTTTTTTTTTTTTTTTTAATCTATTTGCTGGTTCTCCATATAGCATTATATTGTCTTTTTCCCTAAGTCTAGTATCTGTCTGGATTGACTTCTCCCTCAGTAATAGAGTTTTGTATTTTCCTTTGCATCTATATGTATTTTAATTATGTCTCATTCCATTAAATAACATTTACATTTAAATTCCTTTGATTGTAACACTTGCTATATTTTTCCAATTACGTCAATTTTTGTCTGTTTTAATTTGCACTTTAATATACCATATTTTTTGTCCGCTTTTCTCAATGTTGCATGGTAAACTTTATAAGACACACATGATGCTTATTTTTCACAACGGAAAAGGTGGTGTAAAAAGATACTTGTAAGTAACTCTATGCCTGTCATTAAAACTCTAGCTTGTTTCTCCTTTTAGGAAAACCATTTCTTCCATCTCTCTGCTAATGAACAAGAACGGGATCTGAAAGTGTCTGAACACTAATAATCTTGTTAAGCTGATCACATTCCACAAGCACTGATTTATTTTTTGTAGTATTCTCTTAGAATTGACTGAAGGAGAAAAGACAGTTTTGACCAATTTGTCTGTAGATATCTACAGTTATCAAAGGAGGCAAAGGCTGAATTGGAGACTTTACAGTTACATTTTATTTATTACAATTAATAACATGAATAACTGTGTACCTTTCTTCTGTTTTGCAGCTTCGAGTTTTCAAGTTGGCAAAATCTTGGCCAACTCTAAATATGCTCATTAAGATTATTGGCAACTCAGTGGGGGCTTTGGGGAACTTGACCCTTGTGCTGGCCATCATTGTGTTCATTTTCGCTGTGGTTGGAATGCAGCTGTTTGGGAAAAGCTACAAGGAATGTGTCTGCAAGATCTCCAGTGATTGTGAACTTCCACGCTGGCACATGCATGACTTTTTCCACTCTTTCTTGATTGTGTTCCGAGTGCTGTGTGGAGAATGGATAGAAACAATGTGGGACTGCATGGAGGTTGCAGGCCAAACTATGTGCCTTACTGTCTTTATGATGGTCATGGTGATTGGAAACCTAGTGGTATGTAATCAATGGGAGTTTTTAAAAAGTTTTAGAATGTTTTTCCTATTTTTCACAGTTTAGAAATAAGAGAGATGGAGACTGAAGAACTTTAGGAAATTGTTTAATTCATTTGCCCTTTCTCTACACAAAGTTCAAATATACCTTGATCAGTTTGTCTACCTCTTTTAAGTCTTCACTGAGTTAGTAACATCTTTGGTAAGATCAGTGCTAAATTATTTTCATAAAATATTGTCATAAAGATGCCTTTGAAAAAATCTAGCTTAAATCACCTTTGCAGCCAATTAGACTGCCTGGTATCTATAATCATGCAAAACAATTGGTCTTCATGACAACATTTTTATTACCTAAAGTAATAAAAATTCCACTTTCAGTCTTTTACTTCTGAAACAGAATAAGCCTAGATGTTAAACTTTTTCTCATAAGTGATGCTTTCTAAACTGCTTAATCCTGTTATTGCGGGCCTTTGAATTCCTCCCAAGTGCCATTTTCTGGGTAGAGGCACAAGTGTTGAATAATTTGGAATAATTATACTCCATGTCTTACACATACCATTCCTATTTATACATCCCCAAATTACATACCAAATTTCTGTACCAGCATTGCTCTCCTGAGAATGTGACTGAATGTGTGAAACAGATTCCTAAAACCAAAATATATCACATCTGTTGATTTTTTCTCTATTAGCTAGTTTTCAAGCACAAAACAAAACCAGACTGAGGTATTCTGGACAAATATATAATTTATTATATTCTGAATTAGACACACTGAAATTATGGTCTTCTGAATTGTAGAAAACTGGAGTCTACCTGCATTCCCCTTGCCTATGAACACTACCGAGGAAATGACTTACATGGCTTGCATACTACATACCGTGTTGTGTCCTGTTTCCCTGTGTCATTCTCCATTTTGAGAAGCAGACCTGCAAGACTTCCAGTGTGGAGGAGAAAGTCATGGAAGAGTTTAGATTTTCACCTATATTAGTCAAGTTCTGGAAGCTAATTTAATAATTAAGTTTTTGTCAAATTATAATAAAAGGGGATAGTAAGTGGATTGGAAATAACAGAAAGAAAGTGGTTTGAAATAAAGTGCTAGCTGTGATATAAAAAATATGTCATATCAAACAACCCATAATGGAATTACTTGTATGAGTTTAAAATAAGAGATCCAGGTTATTTTCTCTTTACTGTCTTTTAGGTACTCAACCTCTTTCTGGCCTTGCTGCTGAGCTCCTTTAGTTCAGACAACCTTGCTGCTACAGATGATGATAATGAAATGAACAATCTACAGATTGCTGTGGCAAGGATTCAGAAGGGCATAGACTATGTGAAGAGAAAAGTGCGTGAATTCATCCAAAAAGCCTTTGTTAGAAAGCAAAAAGTTTTAGATGAAATCAAACCTCTTGAAGACCTAAACAACAAAAAAGACAGCTGTATTTCCAATCACACGATAGTAGAAATAGGTAAAAACCTTGCCTATCTTAAAGAAGGGAATGGAACTACGAGTGGCATAGGCAGCAGCGTGGAAAAATATGTTGTTGATGAAAGCGATTACATGTCATTCATAAACAACCCAAGTCTCACTGTGACAGTGCCAATTGCTGTCGGCGAATCTGATTTTGAAAACTTAAATACAGAAGAGTTTAGCAGCGAGTCAGACCTGGAAGAAAGCAAAGAGGTAGGACTATTTCTATGTTAAAAATAATCCAATCCTTTTTACTCTTCTAAACATACTAGTGTATAACACAGTGTACAAACTTGTATTTAAGATAAATTGACATAAGATTGCAAGTTTTGAATGAGATGGTAGTAAACGATTCTACTTACCTTAAAAATCAGATAGTATAAAACAATTTTAAAGTAAATTAATATTCTTTTTTTTTTTTTCCCATTTTATTTAGTTAATTCACTTACAAGAAAATGAACTAATTTAATAGCCTTGGATACCAAAACTCTTATAAAATGTGGGGGGTGAGTTGTGCAAGTATCTTGATACTTACTTCATCAGTTTAGTTATCTATTCTTTTGTCTGCTTTCTGGAGGGCCTCCTGTCAAATAAATTGTTCATTCTGATGCTTTTAACTATTTTGACATAGTCAAAAAACGTCTGTATACGTCATAAGTATATTTGAATATTGGACTAGCATCACTAGATGATTTCATCTCAATCACTGTCAACCATCTGATGGTAGTAGAACTGCTGAAGAAGTGAAGTAGTGATCTGGCGGTAAAAAATAAAAAATTACAAAGCTTTATGTCTCAAAAAATGTTATGAGGCTTTATACCTCAGTATAAGATCATATGGTTACCCACTGTCATTTTTAAAGCTTTAAGATGTTTGAATATGATACCTACTGTGAAAAATAGTAAAACGCACCTCTGTCTGGCACAATGTGGTGCCAAGTGGATGACTCCAAGCTAGCAGTTAGTGAGTAACAGTGGATGCCAAAGCTATTCTTACTGTGTTAAGCCTGTGCAATTGTACATGATAGAGGAACACTGCCTCATGCAGTAAGTCTGTGCTATGTTCAGTAGCAATGCTAGTTCATTCAGAATTAGCATGGGCATTTTTGAGCAGTACTGCATGCTGTGGTGTAGACATAAACTAACATAAAGAAGTTCATAAATGATTTTCTCACACTTGAATCTGAGGATATAATATGGATAAGATTCTAATAATTCTTACCCCTAGATCCTTTCTTGCACTGTCTGCATCACACTTTTAGTCACATTTTCTTGTCTCTCCAGAAATTTCTTCACTTTTCTTTCAGAAATACATTGTTGTGGGTAGGGTTTTGTTTTGTTTTGTTTTGTTTTTATATTGTTTCTACTAGTGTTTCTCTTACTTTTCATGACCTTGGGGGGTGTCTACAACAAAGCAGAAGTTCTATTAATTAGCTCTTTAATTGTTCTGTGTAAAGAAGAGGGTGATGATATGAAAATTTATTGGTCTTGAATGTAGGACGTTGATTGATTCCATTTCTATCTTTGTGCTAAGATGAGACAAGGAATCTTCTTCAGGCATCTTACAACACACAGGGCATTGTTCTATCATTCTATTGTTCTATTGCTCCATTGTTAACTGTTTCAAGTTTACTGCTGACTAATGACCAGAAAATTCTACTGCTAATCTGATGAATTTCCACCTAACAGTGAGATTATCCATAACATTTGCATATCACAATAATGTCACAGGTCATTTTCTCTCTTACTCTAAATTGTGTTGTTTCTTGATATAGGCCTGGACCTTCTGGTTTTTTCTTTATGGTCCGGCTAGTCATCTTCAAGCACATCCATAATTTTCAGTCTTTGCCTTGCTTAGCAACTAGTGATATCCAGAAGGTGTACTAAAAGTTTGGGAATAAAGTGTAATTTGGGAAAATTACATTCAATACTAGGAAAACCAATACTTTGGAGTTCTTCATCACAAAATATTTATTGCTATCTCTGTTGAGTAGCAATCTGTCATTCTGCATTTGTCTGTCAAGTTAATATTAGTACAGTATTCCTATTGATTTCAAAGATGCTGTCAGCGTAGGCCTATGATTTTTAATAAAATATTCTAAATACTTCAATTAGAAGTGTGAAGAAGATACTGTTTATGCTGCAGGTTACTGGCAATGATGCTTCAGATGGTATTACTATATGAGTGGTACTGAAAGAAAATTTTCTGGCAGATATAGTCTGAGATGTTGACTATTAAGTCCTGTTAGGATCAAAAGTATGCACTCAGAAAAGCGTTACTCTAAACTCTCCTCTCTTCACTGCTTATTCTGAGATCCTGTCTGCAGGTTAATTCCTGGTAGTAGTAAACCATGTTTTAAGATGTGCTGTAAACTTTTCCTGTGGTTGGTTGTTTTTTGTTTGTTTGTTTGTTTTTTTGTTTTTAATGGTTATGAAGCTATGCAAATATTAGATTTATTTTATGTTTTATGTTACAGAAAGAAGGACTTTAAACATTTTCACAGTGATTATTTAATTCGATGCTGAAATCTGTTTTAGAAAATGTAATGGAGTATTTTCGGTTTCTCATGCTGAAGTTGCAACTATTATGCAGAAAACAATTTGTGATTCACTGAACAGTGACAGCAAGAAGGAACATGCATTTTGGTAGTGCCTAAAGATTACGCTATCCGTTTTGCAAAATAAATCTTTCCCTACTACAGATTCTGTTTATAATTTTTTAACATTCAATAGTTTGATGGCTAAAATATGTGAACTCCTCCACTTGTGAACATACTTAGGACCAAAATTATTGCTTTTGCAGAAATTTAAGGTAAAAAAATGAAAGAAAACATTTACAAAATTCAGACATCTTAAAGAGAGACAAATAGTTAAGCAGTGATGATTATGAGTATTTTTTTGGATTTAATTGCCTAAAATTCAAATATATTTTAATCACAAAAGTAGAGTTCTTTATCTTAATCCTGGTTCCTACTTTTCACTAGAGAATTCTTATCTGCTGTGGTTTTTGATATAGAGCATACTAGTCACAGGACCAACAGTCTGGTCATGAAATTAGTGAAATAAGATATTTTTAAAATTGAAAAGTGACTACAAATGGCTTTTTGTTCAAGACTTCTTTTTTTTTTTTTTTTTTTTCTTGTTATGCTGTACCATGGCTTACATTTCTGCTTTCTCATATTTTTCCATTTATATAATTCTGATGTTGCTGAGCATTGATCCGCAGTCACTTTATTGCTTACAAACGCAAATTAAAAGTGCTCAAGTTAGAAATTGCCACCAAAACACATTTATTTAGCAGAATCTGAAATGAAAGACAGCTTAGACACCAGTGTAATGTACTGTGAGATCACTGCAGAAAATAGCCAGATCCTGATGAGTGTGTGTCTGTTTTGTTGTTGTTGTTGTATTGTTGTTGTTGTTGTTTTGTCTCTCTACATACATGGATGCATGTATTCATTGTGGCATAGGGCAGTAAGATGAATACTTACATAGTAATTATAATTTATTAGCAAGTTTTATTTAAGTATATTAATGTTTGGTGAATTCTTCATTATAACATGCATCTTTTCCAGCATTCTGATGGAAATATTAACTCAATTCTGCCCTTCTAGAAACAAAACATACAATATCATACGTGCTAGTAGGTATTATGAGCATACATAATGAAAAGCTCTTTTCTAGAAGATTGCCCTTTGAGGCCTAAAATAAAAGAAATAATTATGGAGATGTTGTGTCCATAAGAATGGTACTGGGGAAGTTGAATGCAATAAGGAAATCAGGGAATATATCCTAAATAAAATGTTACCATGAAAGTAGGGCCATTAAACGCATGTGGAGCCACTATGCTGAGTCTGTTGTCTATGCAGGTCTGAAGACCTGAAACTGTGGTGCTGCTATCCAGCACAGAAGTTGTAAAATATATTTTCCTTTTTGGGTCCTCTAGTACTATGGGGATGGTGTATATAGAAAATTTTGTAGTGGTGTATATCTGTGCAATAACTAGATTTTTATTTTAAGTGTAACTTCTAGGCTAGTATAAACCAAGATATACAAAGTTACAATATATTTTTTTATTTTTAATGTATGTGGGATCTCCTAATACTGTTGCAGGGCATCTTAATGTATATTTTTAATTTAGGCAGTATTCAGCAATCTGAAAGATACTTATTGTCTTGTGTTCTCACATATCTTCATATTATTCTGAATTAATGAAAAGTAAATGTTTGAAATCTTTACTCAGCCAATATTTTTTATAAGAATTTGGAGCGCAAAAAAGCCAAGGTGCTGTGTCCTGAACTTCACTTCCTACCATTCTTTACTTCTCACAGGAGTAGAACCAAGCTGGATCAGACAAGAGTGCAGCTCTGGTGCCTTTTAGGGAGGCAGAGCATCGTGTCACAGGTTACCGTAAGCAATTATACATATATATATTATATA